>NW_027638925.1:0-88759 GCF_951394365.1 Tetrao urogallus
AACACCTCCATTGACCCCATTGACCCCAATACCTCCATTGACCCCATTGACCCCAATACCTCCATTGACCCCCATTGACCCCAATGTCCCCATTGCCCCCATTGACCCCAATGCCTCCAATGACCCCACTGCCCCCATTGACCCCAATACCTCCATTGACCCCCAATGACCCCAATGCCCCCATTGACCCCAATGCCTCCAATGACCCCAATGTCCCCATTCACCCCATTCACCCCAATACTTCCATTGACCCCCATTGACCCCACTGCCCCCAACGACCCCATTGACCCCAATACCTCCACTGACCCTAAAGTCCCCACTGACCCCATTCACCCCAATGCCCCCATTGACCCCACTGACCCCATTGCCCTCATTGACCCCATTCATCCCCATGTCTCCATGCCCCCATTGACCCCCCACTGACCCCAATGACCCCATTGACCCCAATACCTCCATTGACCCCACTGCCCCCAATACCTCCATTGACCCCAATACCTCCATTGACCCCCATTGACCCCAATACCTCCATTGACCCCCATTGACCCCAATACCTCCATTGACCCCATTGACCCCAACGTCCCCATTGAGCCCAACATCCCCATTGAACCCGTTGACCCCAAAGCCCCCATTGACCCCAGTGCCCCAAAGCCCCCATTGACCCCAATGCCCCCATTGCCCCCACTGACCCTAATGTCCCCATTGACCCCCAAGTCCCCATTGCCCCCCAATACCTCCATTGCCCCCATTGACCCCAATGCCCCCACTGCCCCCATTGACCCCATTGCCCCCATTGACCCCAACATCCCCATTGACCCCACTCACCCCATTGACCCCAATACCTCCATTGCCCCCATTGACCCCAATGCCCCCACTGCCCCCATTGACCCCATTGCCCCCATTGACCCCATTGCCCCCATTGACCCCACTCACCCCATTGACCCCAAAACCTCCATTGCCCCCATTGACCCCAATACCTCCATTGCCCCCATTGACCCCAATGCCCCCACTGACCCCATTGACCCCAATGTCCCCATTGCCCCCATTGACCCCAATGCCTCCAATGACCCCAATGTCCCCATTCACCCCAATACTTCCATTGACCCCCATTGACCCCAATGCCCCCATTGACCCCAACGCCCCCATTGACCCCAATGACCCCATTGACCCCAATGTCCCAACTGACCCCAATGTCCCCACTGACCCCATTGATCTGATTGCCCCCATTGACCCCAATGCCCCCAATACCTCCATTGCCCCCACTGACCCCAATGTCCCCATTGCCCCCATTGATCTGATTGCCCCCATTGACCCCAAAGCCCCCATTGCCCCCACTGCCCCCATTGCCCCCACTGACCCTAATGTCCCCATTGACCCCCAAGTCCCCATTGCCCCCCAATACCTCCATTGCCCCCATTGACCCCAATGTCCCCACTGCCCCCATTGACCCCAATGTTCCCACTGCCCCCATTGACCCCAAAGCCCCCATTGACCCCACTGCCCCCATTCATCCCCATGTCCCCCATTGATCCCATTGCCCCCATTGACCCCAATGCCCCCAATGTCCCCGTTGACCCCAATGCCTCCAATGATCCCCAAGTCCCCATTGACCCCACTGCCCCTATTGACCCCAATAACCCCAATGTCCCCATTGATCCCAACGCCCCCATTGACCCCCAAGTCCCCATTGACCCCAATACCTCCATTGACCCCATAGACCCCAATACCTCCATTGACCCCATTGACCCCAACATCCCCATTGCCCCCACTGACCCCAATGTCCCCATTGCCCCCATTGATCTGATTGCCCCCATTGCCCCCATTGCCCCCAATGACCCCATTGACCACATTGCCCCCAATACCTCCATTGCCCCCATTGACCCCAATGTCTCCATTGCCCCCATTGATCTGATTGCCCCCATTGACCCCAATGCCCCCATTGACCCCAATACCCCCAATGCCCCCAATGCCCCCATTGACCCCCAAGTCCCCATTGCCCCCCTATACCTCCATTGCCCCCATTGACCCCAATGTCCCCACTGTCCCCATTGACCCCAATGTTCCCATTGACCCCATTGACCCCAAAGCCCCCATTGACCCCACTGCCCCCATTCATCCCCATGTCCCCACTGATCCCATTGCCCCCATTGACCCCAATGCCCCCAATGTCCCCATTGCCCCCACTGACCCCAACGCCCCCGTTGACCCCACTGACCCCAAACCCCTCACCTCCCCCTCGGGCTCCAGGAAGCTCCACCCCCCCTGCTCGAAGAAACCTTCGGGGTCGTCCACGATGGTCTTCATGATTTTGGTCCAGTTGAGGGACTGCACCCCTTCCGTGTACTTGAGATCGCAGGAGCTGCGGGAACAGCGACCCCAAAACCAGTTTTTTGGGGGGGAAAACCCCAAAGTTTTGGGGTCCCAAGCCGCAAAAGGATGACAAAAAAACCCCCAAAACACGGCGGTTTTGGGGCTCCAGAATGGAGAAATTTGGGGTTTTTTTTTGGGGGGGGGGTTGGAATCTCAAAGCTTTGGGAAATGGAAATCCTAAAGCTTTGGGGTTTTGGGGTCTTTGGGATCCCAAAGTTTCGGGGTCATTGGAATCCTAAAGCTTTGGGAAATGGAAATCCTAAAGTTTTGGGGTCTTTGGGATCCCAAAGTTTTGGGGTTTTTGGGGTCGTTGGAATCCAAAGTTTTGGGGTTTTTGGGGTCTTTGGGATCCCAAAGTTTTGGGGTTTTTGGGGTCGTTGGAATCCCAAAGTTTTGGGGTCATTGGAATCCTAAAGTTTTGGGGTTTTTGGGGTTGTTGGAATCCCAAAGTTTGGGGGTTTTTGGGGTCGTTGGAATCCCAAAGTTTGGGGTTTTTGGGGTCATTGGAATCCTAAAGTTTGGGGTTTTTGGGGTCGTTGGAATCCCAAAGTTTTGGGGTTTTTGGGGTTGTTGGAATCCCAAAGTTTTGGGGGTTTTGGGGTCGTTGGAATCCCAAAGTTTTGGGGTCATTGGAATCCCAAAGTTTTGGGATTTTTGGGGTCGTTGGAATCCCAAAGTTTGGGGTTTTTGGGGTTGTTGGAATCCCAAAGTTTTGGGGTTTTTGGGGTTGTTGGAATCCCAAAGTTTGGGGTTTTTGGGGTCGTTGGAATCCCGAAGTTTTGGGGTTTTTGGGGTCTTTGGGATCCCAAAGTTTTGGGGTTTTGGGGATCCCAAAGTTTTGGGGTTTTTGGGGTCTTTAGGATCCCAAAGTTTTGGGGTTTTGGGGATCCCAAAGTTTTGGGGTTTTTGGGGTTGTTGGAATCCCAAAGTTTTGGGGTTTTTGGGGTCGTTGGAATCCCGAAAGTTTGGGGTTTTTGGGGTCGTTGGAATCCCAAAGTTTGGGGTTTTTGGGGTCTTTGAGATCCCAAAGTTTTGGGGATCCCAAAGTTTGGGGTTTTTGGGGTTGCTGGAATCCCAAAGTTTTGGGGTTTTTGGTGTCTTTGGGATCCCAAGGTTTCGGGGTCATTGGAATCCTAAAGCTTTGGGAAATGGAAATCCTCAAGTTTTGGGGTCGTTGGAATCCCAATGTTTGGGGGTTTTGGGGTCTTTGGAATCGGAACGTTTGGGGTTACGGGGTTGTTGGAATCCCTAAGATTTGGGGTCGTTGGAATCCCAAAGTTTGGGGTTTTGGGGTCATTGGAGTCCCAAAGTTTTGGGGTTTTTGGGGTCTTTGGGATCCCAAAGTTTTGGGGTTTTGGGGATCCCAAAGTTTGGGGTTTTTGGGGTCATTGGAATCCCAAGGTTTGGGGTTTTGGGGGTCTTTGGGATCCCAAAGTTTTGGGGTTTTTGGGGTCTTTGGGATCCCAAGGTTTCGGGGTCATTGGAATCCTAAAGCTTTGGGAAATGGAAATCCTAAAGTTTTGGGGTCTTTGGGATCCCAAAGTTTTGGGGTTTTTGGGGTCGTTGGAATCCAAAGTTTGGGGTTTTTGGGGTCTTTGGAATCCCAAAGTTTTGGGGTCATTGGAATCCTAAAGTTTTGGGGTTTTTGGGGTTGTTGGAATCCCAAAGTTTGGGGGTTTTGGGGTCGTTGGAATCCCAAAGTTTGGGGTTTTTGGGGTCATTGGAATCCTAAAGTTTGGGGTTTTTGGGGTCGTTGGAATCCCAAAGTTTTGGGGTTTTTGGGGTTGTTGGAATCCCAAAGTTTTGGGGGTTTTGGGGTCGTTGGAATCCTAAAGCTTTGGGAAATGGAAATCCTCAAGTTTTGGGATTTTTGGGGTCGTTGGAATCCCAAAGTTTGGCGTTTTTGGGGTTGTTGGAATCCCAAGTTTTGGGGTTTTTGGGGTCGTTGGAATCCCAAAGTTTGGGGTTTTTGGGGTCGTTGGAATCCCGAAGTTTTGGGGTTTTTGGGGTCTTTGGGATCCCAAAGTTTTGGGGTTTTTGGGGTCTTTAGGATCCCAAAGTTTTGGGGTTTTGGGGATCCCAAAGTTTTGGGGTTTTTGGGGTTGTTGGAATCCCAAAGTTTTGGGGTTTTTGGGGTCGTTGGAATCCCGAAAGTTTGGGGTTTTTGGGGTCGTTGGAATCCCAAAGTTTGGGGTTTTTGGGGTCTTTGAGATCCCAAAGTTTTGGGGATCCCAAAGTTTGGGGTTTTTGGGGTTGCTGGAATCCCAAAGTTTTGGGGTTTTTGGTGTCTTTGGGATCCCAAGGTTTCGGGGTCATTGGAATCCTAAAGCTTTGGGAAATGGAAATCCTCAAGTTTTGGGGTCGTTGGAATCCCAATGTTTGGGGGTTTTGGGGTCTTTGGAATCGGAACGTTTGGGGTTACGGGGTTGTTGGAATCCCTAAGATTTGGGGTCGTTGGAATCCCAAAGTTTGGGGTTTTGGGGTCATTGGAGTCCCAAAGTTTTGGGGTTTTTGGGGTCTTTGGGATCCCAAAGTTTTGGGGTTTTGGGGATCCCAAAGTTTGGGGTTTTTGGGGTCATTGGAATCCCAAGGTTTGGGGTTTTGGGGGTCTTTGGGATCCCAAAGTTTTGGGGTTTTTGGGGTCTTTGGGATCCCAAGGTTTCGGGGTCATTGGAATCCTAAAGCTTTGGGAAATGGAAATCCTCAAGTTTTGGGGTCTTTAGGATCCCAAAGTTTGGGGTTTTTGGGGTTGTTTTAATCCCAAAGTTTGGGGTTTTGGGGTCTTTGGGATCCCAAGGTTTCGGGGTCATTGGAATCCTAAAGCTTTGGGAAATGGAAATCCTAAAGTTTTGGGGTTTTGGGGGTCATTGGAATCCTAAAGTTTGGGGTTTTGGGGTTGTTGGAAATCCTTCAGTTTTGGGGTTTTTGGGGTCATTGGAATCCCAAGGTTTCGGGGTCATTGGAATCCTAAAGCTTCGGGAAATGGAAATCCTAAAGTTTTGGGGTCGTTGGAATCCCAAAGTTTGGGGTTTTGGGGTCGTTGGAATCCTTGGGGTTTTTGGGGTCGTTGGAATCCCAAAGTTTGGGGTTTTTGGGGTCTTTGGGATCCCAAAGTTTTGGTGTTTTGGGGTCATTGGGATCCCAAAGTTTGGGGTCGTTGGAATCCTAAAGCTTCGGGAAATGGAAATCCCAAAGTTTTGGGGTTTTGAGGTCTTTGGAATCCCAAAGTTTTGGGGTTTTTGGGGTCTTTGGGATCCCAAAGTTTTGGGGGTTTTGGGGTCATTGGAATCCCAAAGTTTTAGTTTTTTTTTTGCGACCCCAAAACCCCAAACTTCAGCTTCTTCCCCCCAAAAATCCCCCCTTCATCAACTACCCAAAACAGCCCCGAAAAACCCGAATCCGAGGGGGAAAAAGGGTCGGAAAAAGGGGAGATTTGGGGTTTTTGGGGTCTTCATCATCCCACAGTTTTGCCTCTTCATCATCCCAAATTTTGGGGTCTTTTGGGGTCTTCAGGATCCCAAATTTTCGGGTTTTTTGGGGTCTTCATCATCCCACATTTTTGGCTCTTCATGATCCCAAACTTTGGGGTTTTTTGGGGTCTTCAGGATCCCATAGTTTTGGGTATTTTTGGCTCTTCAGGATCCCAAATTGTGGGTTTTTTGGGGTCTTCATCATCCCACATTTTTGGCTCTTCATGAACCCAAACTTTGGGGTTTTTTGGCTCTTCAGACTCTCAAATTTTGGGGTTTTTTTGGTTATCAGAACCCCAAATTTGGGGGTTTTTGGCTCTTCAAGATCCCAAATTTTCGGCTCTCCATGAACCCAAATTTTGGGGTTTTTTGGGTCTTCAGAATCACAAATTTTGGGGGTTTTTGGGCCATCAGAACCCCAAATTTTGGGTTTTTTGCACTCCCACATTTTAGGTTCTTTTTTACGACCTCAAAACCCCAATTTTTGGGTATTTTCCCTCCCAAAATCACCTCCCATCAACTCTTTTCCAATCCCTACCCAAAACAGCCCCGAAAAACCCGAATCCGAGGGGGAAAAAGGAGAGATTTGGGGTTTTTGGGGTCTTCATCATCCCACAGTTTTGCCTCTTCATCATCCCAAATTTTGGGGTCATTTGGGGTCTTCAGGATCCCAAATTTTGGGGTTTTTGGGGTCTTCATCATCCCACATTTTCAGCTCTTCATGAACCCAAACTTTGGGGCTTTTTGGGTCTTCAGGATCCCAAATTTTGGGTTTTTTTGGGTTACCAGAACCCCAAATTTTGGGTTTTTTGCACTCCCACATTTTAGGTTCTTTTTTACGACCTCAAAACTCCAATTTTTGGGTATTTTCCCCCCAAAATCACCTCCCATCAACTCTTTTCCAATCCCTACCCAAAACAGCCCCGAAAAACCCGAATCCGAGGGGGAAAAAGGGGAGATTTGGGGTTTTTATGGGGTTTTTTTGGGGGTCCCCACTTGAGCCACTCCTTGATGGGGTCCAGGGAGGCGACGGGGATGGCGTTGATCATGGTGACTTTTCGGCTGTAGTCCTTGTAGACGATGACCATGTCGAAGTTCTTGAGGTGGAACTGCACCCTCTCAAAGTGGATCAGCTCCACCTCGTCCAACGTCACCACGAAGGGAGGCTGGTTTTTGTTTTTTTTGGGGGAAAAAGGGGAGATTTGGGGCATTTCGGGCAGCGGGGGGATAAAAATGAGCTCAAATCCCCAGCAAAATGAGGCCAAATCCACCCCAAAATGAGCCCAAATCCAACCCAAAATGAGCCCAAATCCAAGCGCAAAATGAGGCCAAATGAATGACCCCAAATCCACCCCAAAATGAGCCCAAATCCAAGCACAAAATGACCCCAAATCCACCCCAAAATGAGCCCAAATCCAACCCAAAATGAGCCCAAATCCAAGCACAAAATGACCCCAAATCCACCCCAAAATGAGCCCAAATCCAAGCACAAAATGACCCCAAATCCACCCCAAAATGAGCCCAAATCCAAGCACAAAATGAGCCCAAATCCACCCCAAAATGAGCCCAAATCCAATCCCAAAATGAGCAAAAATCCACCCCAAAATGAGCCCAAATCCAAGCGCAAAACGACCCCAAATCCAACCCCAAAAGGACCCCAAATCCACCCCAAAATGACCCAAATCCACCCCAAAATGACCCAAATCCAACCCCAAAATGACCCAAATCCAACCCCAAAATGAGCCCAAAATGACCCCAAATTCGCCTCCAACATGACCCCAAATCCAACCCCAAAATGAGCCCAAATCCAAGCGCAAAATGAGGCCAAATGAATGACCCCAAATCCACCCCAAAATGACCCCAAATCCAAGCACAAAATGACCCCAAATCCACCCCAAAATGAGCCCAAATCCAAGCACAAAATGAGCAAAAATCCACCCCAAAATGAGCCCAAATCCACCCCAAAATGACCCCAAATCCAACCCCAAAAAGGACCCCAAATCCACCCCAAAATGACCCCAAATTCGCTTCCAAAGTGACCCCAAATCCACCCCAAAATGACCCCAAATCCACCCCAAAATGACCCAAATCCAACCCCAAAATGACCCCAAATCCAACCCCAAAATGACCCAAATCCAACCCCAAAATGAGCCCAAAATGACCCCAAATTCGCCTCCAACATGACCCCAAATCCAACCCCAAAATGAGCCCAAATCCAAGCACAAAATGAGGCCAAATGAATGACCCCAAATCCACCCCAAAATGACCCCAAATCCAAGCACAAAATGACCCCAAATCCACCCCAAAATGAGCCCAAATCCAAGCACAAAATGAGCAAAAATCCACCCCAAAATGAGCCCAAATCCACCCCAAAATGACCCCAAATCCAACCCCAAAAAGGACCCCAAATCCACCCCAAAATGACCCCAAATTCGCTTCCAAAGTGACCCCAAATCCACCCCAAAATGACCCCAAATCCACCCCAAAATGACCCAAATCCAACCCCAAAATGACCCAAATCCAACCCCAAAATGAGCCCAAAATGACCCCAAATTCGCCTCCAACATGACCCCAAATCCAACCCCAAAATGAGCCCAAATCCAAGCACAAAATGAGGCCAAATGAATGACCCCAAATCCACCCCAAAATGAGCCCAAATCCAAGCACAAAATGACCCCAAATCCACCCCAAAATGAGCCCAAATCCAAGCACAAAATGAGCCCAAATCCACCCCAAAATGAGCCCAAATCCACCCCAAAATGACCCCAAATCCAACCCCAAAAAGGACCCCAAATCCACCCCAAAATGACCCCAAATTCGCTTCCAAAGTGACCCCAAATCCACCCCAAAATGACCCAAATCCAACCCCAAAATGACCCCAAATCCAACCCCAAAATGAGCCCGAATGAATGACCCCAAATCCACCCGAAAATGACCCCAAATCCAACCCCAAAATGACCCCAAATTCGCTTCCAAAGTGACCCCAAATCCACCCCAAAATGACCCCAAATCCACCCCAAAATGACCCAAATCCAACCCCAAAATGACCCCAAATCCAACCCCAAAATGACCCAAATCCAACCCCAAAATGAGCCCAAAATGACCCCAAATTCGCCTCCAACATGACCCCAAATCCAACCCCAAAATGAGCCCAAATCCAAGCGCAAAATGAGGCCAAATGAATGACCCCAAATCCACCCCAAAATGACCCCAAATCCAAGCACAAAATGACCCCAAATCCACCCCAAAATGAGCCCAAATCCAAGCACAAAATGAGCCCAAATCCACCCCAAAATGAGCCCAAATCCACCCCAAAATGACCCCAAATCCAACCCCAAAAAGGACCCCAAATCCACCCCAAAATGACCCCAAATTCGCTTCCAAAGTGACCCCAAATCCACCCCAAAATGACCCAAATCCAACCCCAAAATGACCCCAAATCCAACCCCAAAATGAGCCTGAATGAATGACCCCAAATCCACCCGAAAATGACCCCAAATCCAACCCCAAAATGACCCAAATCCAACCCCAAAAGGAACCCAAATCCAACCCCAAATCCACCCCAAAATGACCCAAATCCAACCCCAAAATGACCCAAATCCAACCCCAAAATGAGCCCAAAATGACCCCAAATTCGCCTCCAACATGACCCCAAATCCAACCCCAAAATGAGCCCAAATCCAAGCACAAAATGAGGCCAAATGAATGACCCCAAATCCACCCCAAAATGACCCCAAATCCAAGCACAAAATGACCCCAAATCCACCCCAAAATGAGCCCAAATCCAAGCACAAAATGAGCCCAAATCCACCCCAAAATGAGCCCAAATCCACCCCAAAATGACCCCAAATCCAACCCCAAAAAGGACCCCAAATCCACCCCAAAATGACCCCAAATTCGCTTCCAAAGTGACCCCAAATCCACCCCAAAATGACCCAAATCCAACCCCAAAATGACCCCAAATCCAACCCCAAAATGAGCCCGAATGAATGACCCCAAATCCACCCGAAAATGACCCCAAATCCAACCCCAAAATGACCCAAATCCAACCCCAAAAGGAACCCAAATCCAACCCCAAATCCACCCAAAAATGACCCAAATCCACCCGAAAATGACCCCAAATCCAACCCCAAAATGACCCAAATCCAACCCCAAAAGGAACCCAAATCCAACCCCAAAAGGAACCCAAATCCAACCCCAAATCCACCCAAAAATGACCCAAATCCAACCCCAAAATGACCCCAAATCCAACCCCAAAATGAGCCCGAATGAATGACCCCAAAATCACCCCAAAATGACCCTATATCCAAGCACAAATTGACCCCTAAACCACCCCAAAATGACCCAAATCCAACCCCAAAAGGAACCCAAATTCGCCTCCAAAATGACCTCAAATCCACCCCAAAATGACCCAAATCCAACCCCAAAACGACCCCAAACTCACCTCCAAAACGACACCAAATAATTGACCCCAAATCCACCCCAAAATGACCCCAAATCCGAGCACAAAATGACCCCAAATCCAACCCCCAAAATGACTCCAAATTCACCCCAAAATGACCCCAAATCCAACCCCAAAATGACCCCAAATCCAACCTCCAAAATGAGCCCAAATCCAACCCCAAAATGACCCCAAATCCAACCCCAAATCCACCCAAAAATGACCCAAATCCAACCCCAAAATGACCCCAAATCCACCCCCAAAATGAGCCCAAAGTGACCCCAAATTCACCTCCAAAATGACCCCAAATCCAAGTAGAAAATGACCCAAAATCCAAGCAGAAAATGACCCAAAATCCAACCCCAAAATTGACCCCAAATATAACCCCAAAATGACCCCAAATCCACCCCAAAATGACCCCAAATCCAACCCCAAAATGACCCCAAATCCAACCTCCAAAATGACCCCAAATCCCCCCTGAAAAACACTCCAAAATGACCCCAAATCCACCCCAAAATACCCCAAATCCCCCCATGACCCTAAAAACGACCCAAATCCCCCCCAAATGACCCCAAAATGCCCCCAAATACCCCAAAAATGGGCTCTCACCCATTCGGTGCAGTTGACCAAAGCGCTGCTGGTGGGTTGGAGGAGGCAGGTGCTGCGGTACGGGGCTCCATTAAAGCTGGGGGGGGAAATGGGGGGTTATGGGGGAAAAATGGGGGGTTGGGGGGCAGGGAATTGGGGTGGGGGGTCAAAGAATTGGGGTTTGGGGTGGAGGAATTGGGTGTAGGGTCAAGAAAGTGGGGTTTGGGGTGGAGGAATTGGGGTTGGGGTCAAAGAATTGGGGTTTAGGGTCAAGGAATTGGGGTTGGGGGTCAAGAAAGTGAGGCCTGGGGTCCAGGAATTGGGGTTTGGGGGCAAGAAAGTGAGGCCTGGGGTCAAGGAATTGGGTTTGGGGTCAAGGAGTTGGGTGTAGGGTCAAGAAAGTGAGGTTTGGGGTCGAGGAATTGGGGTTGGGGGTCAAAAAGGTGGGGTGTGGGGTCGAGGAATTGGGGTTTGGGGTCAAGGAATTGGGGTTGGGGGTCAAGAAAGTGGGGTGGGGGGTCAAAAAGTTGAGTTTGGGGTCGAGGAATTGGGGTTTGGGGTCGAGGAATTGGGGTGAGGGGTCGAGAAAGTGAGGCCTGGGGTCCAGGAACTGGGTTTGGGGGCAAGAAACTGAGGCCTGGGGTCAAGGAATTGGGTTTGGGGGCAAGAAAGTGAGGCCTGGGGTCAAGGAATTGGGTTTGGGGTCAAGGAGTTGGGTGTAGGGTCAAGAAAGTGAGGTTTGGGGTCGAGGAATTGGGGTTGGGGGTCAAAAAGTTGAGTTTGGGGTCAAGGAATTGGGGTTTGGGGTCGAAGAATTGGGGTGAGGGGTCAAGGAAGTGGGGTTTGGGGTCAAGGAAGTGGGTGTAGGGTCAAGAAGGTGGGGTTGGGGTGGAGGAATTGGGGTTGGGGTCAAAGAATTGGGGTTTAGGGTCAAGAAAGTGGGGTTTGGGGTCAAAAAGTTGAGTTTGGGGTCGAGGAATTGGGTGTAGGGTCAAGAAATTGGGGTTTGGGGTCGAGGAATTGGGGTTTGGGGGTCAAGGAATTGGGGGTTGGGGGTCAAAAAGTTGAGTTTGGGGTCAAGGAATTGGGGTTTGGGATCGAGAAAGTGAGGCCCGGGGTCGAGGAATTGGGGTTGGGGTCAAGAAATTGGGGTGGTGGGGAAAGAAAGTGGGGTTTGGGGTCAAGGAATTGGGTGTAGGGTCAAGAAAGTGAGGCCTGGGGTTGAGGAATTGGGGTTGGGGTCAAGGAATTGGGGTTTGGGGTCAAGAAAGTGGGGTTTAGGGTCAAGAAATTGGGTTTGGGATGGAGGAATTGGGTGTGGGGTCAAAGAATTGGGATTTGGGGTCAAGAAGTTGGGTGTAGGATCGAGGAATTGGGGTTTAGGGTCAAGGAATTGGAGATTGGGGTCGAGAAAGTGGGGTTTGGGATCAAGGAATTGGGTTTGGGGTCGAGGAATTGGGTTTGGGGGGGAAGAAAGTGGGGTTGGGGTCAAGAAAGTGAGGTTTGGGGTCAAGGAATTGGGTTTGGGGTCAAAAACTTGAGTTTGGGGTCAAGGAATTGGGTGTAGGGTCAAGAAATTGGGGTTTGGGGTCAAGGAATTGGGGTTGGGGTCAAGAAGTTGAGTTTGGGGTCGAGGAATTGGGGTGGGGGTTGAGAAAGTGAGGTTTGGGGTGGAGGAATTGGGGTTGGGGTCAAGAAATTGGGTTTGGGGTCAAGGAATTGGGGTAGGGGGGCAAGAAATTGGGGTTTGGGGTCAAGAAATTGGGTTTGGGATGGAGGAATTGGGTGTGGGGTCAAAGAATTGGGATTTGGGGTGAAGAAGTTGGGTGTAGGATCGAGGAATTGGGGTTTAGGGTCAAGGAATTGGGGTTTGGGGTCAAGGAATTGGGGATTGGGGTCAAGGAATTGGGGTTTCAGGTCAAGAAAGTGGGTTTGGGGTCAAGAAAGTGAGGCCTGGGGTCGAGGAATTGGGTTTGGGGTCAAGAAGTTGAGTTTGGGGTCAAGGAATTGGGTTTGGGATCGAGAAAGTGAGGCCCGGGGTCGAGGAATTGGGGTTGGGGTCAAGAAATTGGGGTGGTGGGGAAAGAAAGTGGGGTTTGGGGTCGAGGAATTGGGTGTAGGGTCAAGAAAGTGAGGCCTGGGGTTGAGGAATTGGGGTTGGGGTCAAGGAATTGGGGTTTGGGGTCAAGAAAGTGGGGTTTAGGGTCAAGAAATTGGGTTTGGGATGGAGGAATTGGGTGTGGGGTCAAAGAATTGGGATTTGGGGTCAAGAAGTTGGGTGTAGGATCGAGGAATTGGGGTTTAGGGTCAAGGAATTGGGGTTTGGGGTCAAGGAATTGGGGTTTGGGGTCAAGGAATTGGAGATTGGGGTCGAGGAATTGGGGTTTCAGGTCAAGAAAGTGGGTTTGGGGTCAAGAAAGTGAGGCCTGGGGTCGAGGAATTGGGGTTGGGGTCAAGAAGTTGAGTTTGGGGTCGAGGAATTGGGGTGGGGGGTTGAGAAAGTGAGGTTTGGGGTGGAGGAATTGGGGTTGGGGGTCAGAAAATTGAGTTTAGGGTGAAGAAATTGGGGTTGGGGTCAAGGAATTGGGATTTGGGGTTGAGAAAGTGGGGTTTGGGGTCAAGAAAGTGAGGCCTGGGGTTGAGGAATTGGGTTTGGGGTCAAGGAATTGGGTGTAGGGTCAAGAAAGTGAGGTTTGGGGTCGAGGAATTGGGGTTGGGGGTCAAAAAGTTGAGTTTGGGGTCGAGGAATTGGGGTTTGGGGTCAAGAAATTGGGTTTGGGATGGAGGAATTGGGTGTGGGGTCAAAGAATTGGGATTTGGGGTCAAGAAGTTGGGTGTAGGATCGAGGAATTGGGGTTTAGGGTCAAGGAATTGGGGTTTGGGGTCGAGAAAGTGGGGTTTGGGATCAAGGAATTGGGTTTGGGGTCGAGGAATTGGGTTTGGGGGGGAAGAAAGTGGGGCTGGGGTCAAGAAAGTGAGGTTTGGGGTCAAGGAATTGGGTTTGGGGTCAAAAAGTTGAGTTTGGGGTCAAGGAATTGGGTGTAGGGTCAAGAAATTGGGGTTTGGGGTCGAGGAATTGGGGTTGGGGTCAAGAAGTTGAGTTTGGGGTCGAGGAATTGGGGTGGGGGTTGAGAAAGTGAGGTTTGGGGTGGAGGAATTGGGGTTGGGGTCAAGAAATTGGGTTTGGGGTCAAGGAATTGGGGTAGGGGGGCAAGAAATTGGGGTTTAGGGTCAAGGAATTGGGTTTGGGATGGAGGAATTGGGTGTGGGGTCAAAGAATTGGGATTTGGGGTCAAGAAGTTGGGTGTAGGATCGAGGAATTGGGGTTTAGGGTCAAGGAATTGGGGTTTGGGGTCAAGGAATTGGGGATCGGGGTCGAGGAATTGGGGTTTCAGGTCAAGAAAGTGGGTTTGGGGTCAAGAAAGTGAGGCCTGGGGTCGAGGAATTGGGTTTGGGGTCAAGAAGTTGAGTTTGGGGTCGAGGAATTGGGGTGGGGGGTTGAGAAAGTGAGGTTTGGGGTGGAGGAATTGGGGTTGGGGGTCAGAAAATTGAGTTTAGGGTGAAGAAACTGGGGTTGGGGTCGAGGAATTGGGGTTTGGGGTCAAGAAAGTGGGGTAGTGGGGCAAGAAAGTGGGGTTTGGGGTCAAGGAATTGGGTGTAGGGTCAAGAAAGTGAGGTTTGGGGTCGAGGAATTGGGTTTGGGGTCAAGAAGTTGAGTTTGGGGTCAAGGAATTGGGGTTTGCGGTCGAGGAATTGGGGTTGGGGTCAAGGAATTGGGGTGGGGGGTCAAAAAGTTGAGTTTGGGGTCGAGGAATTGGGGTTTGGGGTCAAGAAATTGGGTTTGGGGTGGAGGAATTGGGTGTGGGGTCAAAGAATTGGGATTTGGGGTCAAGAAGTTGGGTGTAGGATCGAGGAATTGGGGTTTAGGGTCAAGGAATTGGGGTTTGGGGTCGAGAAAGTGGGGTTTGGGATCAAGGAATTGGGTTTGGGGTCGAGGAATTGGGTTTGGGGGGGAAGAAAGTGGGGTTGGGGTCAAGAAAGTGAGGTTTGGGGTCAAGGAATTGGGTTTGGGGTCAAAAACTTGAGTTTGGGGTCAAGGAATTGGGTGTAGGGTCAAGAAATTGGGGTTTGGGGTCAAGGAATTGGGGTTGGGGTCAAGAAGTTGAGTTTGGGGTCAAGGAATTGGGGTGGGGGTTGAGAAAGTGAGGTTTGGGGTGGAGGAATTGGGGTTGGAGTCAAGAAATTGGGTTTGGGGTCAAGGAATTGGGGTAGGGGGGCAAGAAATTGGGGTTTAGGGTCAAGGAATTGGGTTTGGGATGGAGGAATTGGGTGTGGGGTCAAAGAATTGGGATTTGGGGTCAAGAAGTTGGGTGTAGGATCGAGGAATTGGGGTTTAGGGTAAAGGAATTGGGGTTTGGGGTCAAGGAATTGGAGATTGGGGTCGAGGAATTGGGGTTTCAGGTCAAGAAAGTGGGTTTGGGGTCAAGAAAGTGAGGCCTGGGGTCGAGGAATTGGGTTTGGGGTCAAGAAGTTGAGTTTGGGGTCGAGGAATTGGGGTGGGGGGTTGAGAAAGTGAGGTTTGGGGTGGAGGAATTGGGGTTGGGGGTCAGAACATTGAGTTTAGGGTGAAGAAATTGGGGTTGGGGTCAAGGAATTGGGGTTGGGGTCAAGAAAGTGGGGTTTGGGGTCGAGGAATTGGGTGTAGGGTCAACAAAGTGAGGTTTGGGGTCAAGAAAGTGAGGCCTGGGGTTGAGGAATTGGGTTTGGGGTCAAGAAAGTGGGGTTTAGGGTCAAGAAATTGGGTTTGGGATGGAGGAATTGGGTGTGGGGTCAAAGAATTGGGATTTGGGGTCAAGAAGTTGGGTGTAGGATCGAGGAATTGGGGTTTAGGGTCAAGGAATTGGGGTTTGGGGTCGAGAAAGTGGGGTTTGGGATCAAGGAATTGGGTTTGGGGTCGAGGAATTGGGTTTGGGGGGGAAGAAAGTGGGGTTGGGGTCAAGAAAGTGAGGTTTGGGGTCAAGGAATTGGGTTTGGGGTCAAAAACTTGAGTTTGGGGTCAAGGAATTGGGTGTAGGGTCAAGAAATTGGGGTTTGGGGTCAAGGAATTGGGGTTGGGGTCAAGAAGTTGAGTTTGGGGTCAAGGAATTGGGGTGGGGGTTGAGAAAGTGAGGTTTGGGGTGGAGGAATTGGGGTTGGAGTCAAGAAATTGGGTTTGGGGTCAAGGAATTGGGGTAGGGGGGCAAGAAATTGGGGTTTAGGGTCAAGGAATTGGGTTTGGGATGGAGGAATTGGGTGTGGGGTCAAAGAATTGGGATTTGGGGTCAAGAAGTTGGGTGTAGGATCGAGGAATTGGGGTTTAGGGTAAAGGAATTGGGGTTTGGGGTCAAGGAATTGGAGATTGGGGTCGAGGAATTGGGGTTTCAGGTCAAGAAAGTGGGTTTGGGGTCAAGAAAGTGAGGCCTGGGGTCGAGGAATTGGGTTTGGGGTCAAGAAGTTGAGTTTGGGGTCGAGGAATTGGGGTGGGGGGTTGAGAAAGTGAGGTTTGGGGTGGAGGAATTGGGGTTGGGGGTCAGAACATTGAGTTTAGGGTGAAGAAATTGGGGTTGGGGTCGAGGAATTGGGGTTGGGGTCAAGAAAGTGGGGTTTGGGGTCGAGGAATTGGGTGTAGGGTCAACAAAGTGAGGTTTGGGGTCAAGAAAGTGAGGCCTGGGGTTGAGGAATTGGGTTTGGGGTCAAGGAATTGGGGTTTAGGGTCAAGAAATTGGGTTTGGGATGGAGGAATTGGGTGTGGGGTCAAAGAATTGGGATTTGGGGTCAAGAAGTTGGGTGTAGGATCGAGGAATTGGGGTTTAGGGTCAAGGAATTGGGGTTTGGGGTCGAGAAAGTGGGGTTTTGGATCAAGGAATTGGGTTTGGGGTCGAGGAATTGGGTTTGGGGGGGAAGAAAGTGGGGTTGGGGTCAAGAAAGTGAGGTTTGGGGTCAAGGAATTGGGTTTGGGGTCAAAAAGTTGAGTTTGGGGTCAAGGAATTGGGTGTAGGGTCAAGGAATTGGGGTTTGGGGTCGAGGAATTGGGGTGGGGGTCAAGAAGTTGAGTTTGGGGTCGAGGAATTGGGGTGGGGGTTGAGAAAGTGAGGTTTGGGGTGGAGGAATTGGGGTTGGGGTCAAGAAATTGGGTTTGGGGTCAAGGAATTGGGGTAGGGGGGCAAGAAATTGGGGTTTAGGGTCAAGGAATTGGGTTTGGGATGGATAAATTGGGTGTGGGGTCAAAGAATTGGGATTTGGGGTGAAGAAGTTGGGTGTAGGATCGAGGAATTGGGGTTTAGGGTCAAGGAATTGGGGTTTGGGGTCAAGGAATTGGAGATTGGGGTCGAGGAATTGGGGTTTCAGGTCAAGAAAGTGGGTTTGGGGTCAAGAAAGTGAGGCCTGGGGTCGAGGAATTGGGTTTGGGGTCAAGAAGTTGAGTTTGGGGTCGAGGAATTGGGGTGGGGGGTTGAGAAAGTGAGGTTTGGGGTGGAGGAATTGGGGTTGGGGGTCAGAAAATTGAGTTTAGGGTGAAGAAATTGGGGTTGGGGTCAAGGAATTGGGGTTTGGGGTCAAGAAAGTGGGGTAGTGGGGCAAGAAAGTGGGGTTTGGGGTCAAGGAATTGGGTGTAGGGTCAAGAAAGTGAGGTTTGGGGTCAAGGAATTGGGTTTGGGGTCAAGAAGTTGAGTTTGGGGTCAAGGAATTGGGGTTTGCGGTCGAGGAATTGGGTTTGGGGTCAAGGAATTGGGGTGGGGGGTCAAAAAGTTGAGTTTGGGGTCGAGGAATTGGGGTTTGGGGTCAAGAAATTGGGTTTGGGATGGAGGAATTGGGTGTGGGGTCAAAGAATTGGGATTTGGGGTCAAGAAGTTGGGTGTAGGATCGAGGAATTGGGGTTTAGGGTCAAGGAATTGGAGATTGGGGTCGAGAAAGTGGGGTTTGGGATCAAGGAATTGGGTTTGGGGTCGAGGAATTGGGTTTGGGGGGGAAGAAAGTGGGGTTGGGGTCAAGAAAGTGAGGTTTGGGGTCAAGGAATTGGGTTTGGGGTCAAAAACTTGAGTTTGGGGTCAAGGAATTGGGTGTAGGGTCAAGAAATTGGGGTTTGGGGTCAAGGAATTGGGGTTGGGGTCAAGAAGTTGAGTTTGGGGTCGAGGAATTGGGGTGGGGGTTGAGAAAGTGAGGTTTGGGGTGGAGGAATTGGGGTTGGGGTCAAGAAATTGGGTTTGGGGTCAAGGAATTGGGGTAGGGGGGCAAGAAATTGGGGTTTGGGGTCAAGAAATTGGGTTTGGGATGGAGGAATTGGGTGTGGGGTCAAAGAATTGGGATTTGGGGTGAAGAAGTTGGGTGTAGGATCGAGGAATTGGGGTTTAGGGTCAAGGAATTGGGGTTTGGGGTCAAGGAATTGGGGATCAGGGTCGAGGAATTGGGGTTTCAGGTCAAGAAAGTGGGTTTGGGGTCAAGAAAGTGAGGCCTGGGGTCGAGAAATTGGGTTTGGGGTCAAGAAGTTGAGTTTGGGGTCAAGGAATTGGGTTTGGGATCGAGAAAGTGAGGCCCGGGGTCGAGGAATTGGGGTTGGGGTCAAGAAATTGGGGTGGTGGGGAAAGAAAGTGGGGTTTGGGGTCGAGGAATTGGGTGTAGGGTCAAGAAAGTGAGGCCTGGGGTTGAGGAATTGGGGTTGGGGTCAAGGAATTGGGGTTTGGGGTCAAGAAAGTGGGGTTTAGGGTCAAGAAATTGGGTTTGGGATGGAGGAATTGGGTGTGGGGTCAAAGAATTGGGATTTGGGGTCAAGAAGTTGGGTGTAGGATCGAGGAATTGGGGTTTAGGGTCAAGGAATTGGGGTTTGGGGTCAAGGAATTGGGGTTTGGGGTCAAGGAATTGGAGATTGGGGTCGAGGAATTGGGGTTTCAGGTCAAGAAAGTGGGTTTGGGGTCAAGAAAGTGAGGCCTGGGGTCGAGGAATTGGGGTTGGGGTCAAGAAGTTGAGTTTGGGGTCGAGGAATTGGGGTGGGGGGTTGAGAAAGTGAGGTTTGGGGTGGAGGAATTGGGGTTGGGGGTCAGAAAATTGAGTTTAGGGTGAAGAAATTGGGGTTGGGGTCGAGGAATTGGGGTTTGGGGTCAAGAAAGTGGGGTAGTGGGGCAAGAAAGTGGGGTTTGGGGTCGAGGAATTGGGTGTAGGGTCAAGAAAGTGAGGTTTGGGGTCAAGAAAGTGAGGTTTGGGGTCGAGGAATTGGGTTTGGGGTCAAGAAGTTGAGTTTGGGGTCAAGGAATTGGGGTTTGCGGTCGAGGAATTGGGGTTGGGGTCAAGGAATTGGGGTTGGGGGTCAAAAAGTTGAGTTTGGGGTCGAGGAATTGGGGTTTGGGGTCAAGAAATTGGGTTTGGGGTGGAGGAATTGGGTGTGGGGTCAAAGAATTGGGATTTGGGGTCAAGAAGTTGGGTGTAGGATCGAGGAATTGGGGTTTAGGGTCAAGGAATTGGGGTTTGGGGTCGAGAAAGTGGGGTTTGGGATCAAGGAATTGGGTTTGGGGTCGAGGAATTGGGTTTGGGGGGGAAGAAAGTGGGGTTGGGGTCAAGAAAGTGAGGTTTGGGGTCAAGGAATTGGGTTTGGGGTCAAAAAGTTGAGTTTGGGGTCAAGGAATTGGGTGTAGGGTCAAGAAATTGGGGTTTGGGGTCGAGGAATTGGGGTTGGGGTCAAGAAGTTGAGTTTGGGGTCAAGGAATTGGGGTTTGGGGTGGAGGAATTGGGTGTAGGGTCAAGGAAGTGGGCATTTATGGGGTTTTTGGGGTCTCTGAGGGGGTTTTGGGGGCATTTGTGGGGTTTTTGGGGTGGAAATGTTGGGTTTTCGGGGTGGAAAAGCCACATTTGGGGGCATTTATGGGGTTTTGGGGGCATTTCTGGGGTTTTTGGGGGCATTTATGGGGTTTTTGGGGTGGAAATGTTGGGTTTTTGGGGTGAAAAAGTCACATTTTGGGGCATTTATGGGGTTTTGGGGGCATTTCTGGGGTTTTTGGGGTGGAAATGTTGGGTTTTCGGGGTGGAAAAGCCACATTTGGGGGCATTTATGGGGCTTTTGGGGCATTTATGGGGTTTTTGGTGTCTCTGGTGGAGTTTTGGGGGCATTTATGGTGTTTTTAGGGGCATTTCTGGGGTTTTTGGGGTGGAAATGTTGGGTTTTTGGGGTGAAAAAGCCACATTTTGGGGCATTTATGGGGTTTTTGGGGGTCTCTGATGGGGTTTTGGGGGCATTTATGGGGTTTTTGGTGTCTCTGGTGGAGTTTTGGGGGCATTTATGGGGTTTTTGGGGGCATTTCTGGGGTTTTTGGGGTGGAAATGTTGGGTTTTTGGGGTGGGAAAGCCACATTTTGGGGCATTTGTGGGTTTTTGGGGTCTCTGATGGGGTTTTTGGGGTGGAAAAGTGGGGTTCTGGGGGCATTTGTGGGGTTTTTGGGGGCATTTATGGGGTTTTTGGGGTGGAAATGTTGGGTTTTCAGGGTGGAAAAGCCACATTTGAGGGCATTTATGGGGTTTTGGGGCTCTGATGGGGTTTTTGGGGTGGAAAAGTCACATTTTGGGGCTTTTGGGGCATTTATGGGGTTTTTGGGGGCGTTTCTGGGGTTTTTGGGGTGGAAATGTTGGGTTTTTGGGGTGAAAAAGCCACATTTTGGGGCATTTATGGGGTTTTTGGGGGTCTCTGATGGGGTTTTGGGGGCATTTATCGAGTTTTTGGGGGCATTTATGGGGTTTTTGGGGTCTCTGTTGGGGTTTTTGGGGTGGAAAAGTGGGGTTTTGGGGACATTTCTGGGGTTTTTGGAGTGGAAACGTTGGGTTTTCAGGGTGGAAAAGCCACATTTGGGGGCATTTATGGGGTTTTTGGGGCATTTATGGGGTTGTGGGGGCATTTATGGGGTTTTAGGGGTGGAAAAGTCACATTTTGGGGCATTTATGGGGTTTTTGGGGGCATTTGTGGGGTTTTTGGGGTGGAAATGTTGGGTTTTCGGGGTGGAAAAGCCACATTTGGGGGCATTTAAGGGGTTTTTGGGGGTCTCTAATGGGGTTTTGGGGGCATTTATGGGGCTTTTGGTGCATTTATGGGGTTTTGGGGGGCACTTATGGGGTTTTGGGGGCAGAAAAGTGGGATTTTAGGCATTTCTGGGGTTTTGGGGGTGGAAAAGCCACATTTTGGGGCATTTATGGGGTTTTTGGGGGCATTTATGGGGTTTTTGGTGTCTCTGGTTGGTTTTGGGGGCATTTATGGGGTTTTTGGTGGGCACTGCTGGGGTTTTAGGGGTGGAAAAGCCACATTTGGGGGCATTTATGGGGTTTTGGGGGGCATCTGTGGGGTTTTTGGGGTGGAAATGTTGGGTTTTCGGGGTGGAAAAGCCACATTTGGGGGCATTTATGGGGTTTTTGGGGCTCTGATGGGGTTTTTGGGGTGGAAAAGTCACATTTTGGGGCTTTTGGGGCATTTATGGGGTTTTTGGGGGCGTTTCTGGGGTTTTTGGGGTGGAAATGTTGGGTTTTCGGGGTGGAAAAGCCACATTTGGGGGCATTTATGGGGCTTTTGGGGCATTTATGGGGTTTTTGGGGGCGTTTCTGGGGTTTTTGGGGTGGAAAAGCCACATTTGGGGGCATTTATGGGGCTTTTGGGGCATTTATGGGGTTTTTGGTGTCTCTGGTGGAGTTTTGGGGGCATTTATGGGGTTTTTGGGGGCATTTCTGGGGTTTTTGGGGTGGAAATGTTGGGTTTTTGGGGTGAAAAAGCCACATTTTGGGGCATTTGTGGGTTTTTTGGGGGCATTTCTGGGGTTTTTGGGGTGGAAATGTTGGATTTTTGGGGTGGAAAAGTCCCATTTTGGGGCATTTCTGGGGTTTTTGGGGTCTCTGATGGGGTTTTTGGGGTGGAAAAGTGGGGTTCTGGGGGCATTTGTGGGGTTTTTGGGGGCATTTATGGGGTTTTTGGGGTGGAAATGTTGGGTTTTCAGGGTGGAAAAGCCACATTTGAGGGCATTTATGGGGTTTTGGGGCTCTGATGGGGTTTTTGGGGTGGAAAAGTCACATTTTGGGGCATTTATGGGGTTTTTGGGGGCATTTCTGGGGTTTTTGGGGTGGAAATGTTGGGTTTTCAGGTTGGAAAAGTCACATTTTGGGGCATTTATGGGGTTTTTGGGGGTCTCTGATGGGGTTTTGGGGGCATTTATGGGGCTTTTGGTGCATTTATGGGGTTTTGGGGGGCACTTATGGGGTTTTTGGGGGCAGAAAAGTGGGATTTTAGGCATTTCTGGGGTTTCAAGGGTGGAAAAACCACATTTTGGGGCATTTATGGGGTTTTTGGGGGCATTTATGGGGTTTTTGGTGTCTCTGGTTGGTTTTGGGGGCATTTATGGGGTTTTTGGTGGGCACTGCTGGGGTTTTAGGGGTGGAAAAGCCACATTTGGGGGCATTTATGGGGTTTTGGGGGGCATCTGTGGGGTTTTTGGGGTGGAAATGTTGGGTTTTCGGGGTGGAAAAGCCACATTTGGGGGCATTTATGGGGTTTTTGGGGTCTCTGATGGGGTTTTTGGGGTGGAAAAGTGGGGTTCTGGGGGCATTTGTGGGGTTTTTGGGGGCATTTATGGGGTTTTTGGGGTGGAAATGTTGGGTTTTCAGGGTGGAAAAGCCACATTTGAGGGCATTTATGGGGTTTTGGGGCTCTGATGGGGTTTTTGGGGTGGAAAAGTCACATTTTGGGGCTTTTGGGGCATTTATGGGGTTTTTGGGGGCGTTTCTGGGGTTTTTGGGGTGGAAATGTTGGGTTTTTGGGGTGGAAAAGTCACATTTTGGGGCATTTATGGGGTTTTTGGGGTGGAAATGTTGGGTTTTTGGGGTGAAAAAGCCACATTTTGGGGCATTTATGGGGTTTTTGGGGGTCTCTGATGGGGTTTTGGGGGCATTTATCGAGTTTTTGGGGGCATTTATGGGGTTTTTGGGGTCTCTGTTGGGGTTTTTGGGGTGGAAAAGTGGGGTTTTGGGGACATTTCTGGGGTTTTTGGAGTGGAAACGTCGGGTTTTCAGGGTGGAAAAGCCACATTTGGGGGCATTTATGGGGTTTTTGGGGCATTTATGGGGTTGTGCGGGCATTTATGGGGTTTTAGGGGTGGAAAAGTCACATTTTGGGGCATTTATGGGGCTTTTGGGGCATTTATGGGGTTTTTGGTGTCTCTGGTGGAGTTTTGGGGGCATTTATGGGGTTTTTGGGGACATTTCTGGGGTTTTTGGGGTGGAAATGTTGGGTTTTTGGGGTGAAAAAGCCACATTTTTGGGCATTTGTGGGTTTTTTGGGGGCATTTCTGGGGTTTTTGGGGTGGAAATGTTGGATTTTTGGGGTGGAAAAGTCCCATTTTGGGGCATTTCTGGGGTTTTTGGGGTCTCTGATGGGGTTTTTGGGGTGGAAAAGTGGGGTTCTGGGGGCATTTGTGGGGTTTTTGGGGGCATTTCTGGGGTTTTTGGGGTGGAAATGTTGGGTTTTCAGGGTGGAAAAGCCACATTTGAGGGCATTTATGGGGCTTTTGGGGTGTCTGGTGGAGTTTTGGGGGCATTTATGGGGTTTTTGGGGGCATTTCTGGGGTTTTTGGGGTGGAAATGTTGGGTTTTCGGGGTGGAAAAGCCCCATTTTGGGGCGTTTGTGGGGTTTTTGGGGCTCACCCCAGCTCCCTGAAGGGCACCTCGAACTCCAGCTCCTCCTTGGTCAAAGCCTCCACTTTCTCAATGAAGTTCTTGAAGGCCGTCTTCAGTTTGTGCCGCATCTCCCGCTCCATCTGCAGCCATGGGGGACCCCGAAAAAACCCGATGGAGGAAACCCCAAAAATCCCCCAAAAGGGGACCAAAAATGCCCCAAAAATCCCAAAGGAGGAACCCCAAAAATCCCCCAAAAGGGGACCAAAAAATCCCTGAATGAGAGCCTCAAAAATCCCCCAAAATCCCCCCCAAAAGACCCCAAAATCGTCCCCAAATCCTCCAAATTCGCCCCCTGAAAACCCCACAAAAAACCCCAAAATCCCCCCTCAAAACCCCCCAAAATCCCCCCAAAAGACCCTAAAATGACCCCAAAGACCCACAGTGACCCCAAATACCCCAAAAATCCCAAATGGCCCCAAAAATCCCCCAAAATCCCCCCCAAAAGACCCCAAAACCTCACCAAAACCTCCAAATTCGCCCCCTGAAAAGGTACCCAAAATTCCCCCAAATAACCCCAAAATTCCCCCTCAAAACCCCCCAAAATGATCCTAAAATGACCCCAAAAGGACCCCAAAGACCCACAGTGACCCCAAATCCCCCCCAAAACACCAAAAACTCCAAAATCCCCCCTCAAAACCCCCCAAAATCCCCCCCAAAAGACCCCAAAACCGTCTCCAATACCTCCAAATTTGCCCCCCTCAAAAGCCCCCAAAAACCCCAAAATCCCCCCTCAAAACCCCCCAAAATCCCCCCCAAAAGACCCTAAAAGGACCCCAAAGACCCACAGTGACCCCAAATACCCCCAAAAAACCCCAAAAAAGCCCCAAATGGCCCCAAAAATCCCCCCCAAAAGACCCCATGATCGTCTCCAAAACCTCCAAATTCGCCCCCTGAAAAGGTACCCAAAATTCCCCCAAATAACCCCAAAATTTCCCCTCAAAACCCCCCAAATCCCCCCAAAAAGACCCTAAAAGGACCCCAAAGACCCACAGTGACCCCAAATCCCCCCAAAAAATCCCAAAAAAAGCCCCAAAATCCCCCCTTAAAAGACCCCAAAACCTCCAAATCCGAACCACGAACCCCCAAAATTCCCCCAAATAACCCCCAAATTTCCCCTCAAAACCCCCCAAATCCCCCCCAAAAGACCCTAAAAGGACTCCAAAGACCCACAGTGACCCCAAATCCCCCCCAAAAACCCCAAAAAAGCCCCAAATGGCCCCAAAATCCCCCACCTGCTCGGCGTAGAGGTCGTCGCGGTCGTGCATGTGCTGATGCTTCCCCAAATCCATGCTGATCCCCCCCCCCAAAATGACCCCAAATCCCCCAAATTTACCCCAAATCCCACCCCAAAAACCCACAGTGATCCCAAATACCCCCCCAAAACCCTAAAAAGCCCCAAATGGCCCCAAAATTCCCCAAAATCCCCTCCTAAAGGACCCCAAAATCCACTCTAAATCCTCCAAGTTCGCCCCCTGAAACACCCCCCAAATTCCCCCAAATAACCCCAAAATTTCCCCCTCAAAACCCCCAAATTTCCCCCTAAAAGACCCCATAAAACCCCCCAAACCCCATAAAAGACCCCAAAATCCCAAAAAAGACCCAAAAATCCCCCAAATCCCTTCCAAAAGACCCCAAAACCTTCCCTCCCAAAAGACTCCAAATCCTCCAAATTCGCCCCCTGAAAACCCCACAAAAAACCCCAAAATCCCCCCTCAAAACCCCCCAAAATCCCCCCAAAATGACCCCAAAGACCCACAGTGACCCCAAATCCCCCCAAAAAAACCCAAAAAAGCCCCAAATGGCCCCAAAATCCCCCCAAAAATCCCCCCCAAAAGACCCCCAAACCGTCTCCAATACCTCCAAATTTGCCCCCCTTCAAAGCCCCAAAAAACCCCAAATCCCCCCTCAAAACCCCCCAAAATCCCCCCAAAAAGACCCTAAAAGGACCCCAAAGACCCACAGTGACCCCAAATATCCCTAAAATCCCAAAAAAGCCCCAAATGGCCCCAAAAATCCCCCAAAATCCCCCCCAAAAGACCCCAAAACCTCCCCAAAACCTCCAAATTTGCCCCCTGAAAACCTACCCCAAATTCCCTCAAATAACCCCAAAATTCCCCCTCATAACCCCCAAATTTCCCCCTAAAGGACCCCAAAATGACCCTAAAAGGACCCCAAAGACCCACAGTGACCCCAAATACCCAAAAAATCCCAAAAAAGCACGAAATGGCCCCAAAAATCCCCCAAAATCCCCCCCAAAAGACCCCAAAATCCTCTCCAATACCTCCAAATTTGCCCCCCTCAAAAGCCCCAAAAAACCCCAAAATCCCCCCTCAAAACCCCCCAAAATCCCCCCAAAAAGACCCTAAAAGGACCCCAAAGACCCACAGTGACCCCAAATACCCCAAAAATCCCAAAAATCCCCCAAAATGCCCCCCAAAAGACCCCAAAATCGTCTCCAAAGCCTCCAAATTCGCCCCCTGAAAACCCGACAAAAAACCCCAAAATCCCCCCTCAAAACCCCCCAAAATGACCCCAAAGACCCACAGTGACCCCAAATCCCCCCAAAAAACCCCAAAAAAGCCCCAAATGGCCCCAAAATCCCCCACCTGCTCGGCGTAGAGGTCGTCGCGGTCGTGCATGTGCTGATGCTTGCCCAGATCCGTGGTGATTTCGCCCACCTCCGTGTAGAACTGCACATCTGTGTGCCTCTTCTTCCCAAACATGATGGCGTTCTGGGGGAAAACGACCCCAAAATGACCCCAAAAATCCCAAAAGACCCAAAAGGGACCAAAAATCCCCACAAAGTCCCCAAAAAATGACCCCAAATGGACCAAAATACCCCAAAATTGCCCCATACTTTCAGCTGGAAGTGAAGAACAACGACCGACTCCAAATGCGCCAACGACCCCAAAATACCCCAAAAAAGATCCAAAAATGACCCAAAAACCCCAAATAAAAACCCAAAAATGACCAAAAATCCCCAAAATGATCCAAAATGACCCAAAATCACCCCATATTTTCCACTGGAAGTGAAGAACAATGACCGACTCCAAACGCGCCAACGAGCTCAGAACGACCCCAAAAAAGACCCAAAAAAGTCCCAAAAATGACCCAAAAAAAACCCAAATAAAAACCCAAAAATGACCAAAAATCACCAAAAAGCCCCAAAACCACCCAAAATTGCCCCAAATTTGACCCAAAATACCCCCAAATCACCCCATACTTTCAACTGGAAGTGAAGCACAACAACCGCCTTCAAACGCAACGACGACCCCAAAATACCCCCAAAAAAGACCCAAAAATGACCCAAAAAACCCCAAATAAAAACCCCAAAATGACCAAAAATCACCAAAAAGCCCCAAAACCACCCAAAATTGCCCAAAATTCCCCAAATTTGCCCCAAAATCACCCCATACTTTCAACTGGAAGTGAAGCACAACAACCGCCTTCAAACGCGACAACGACCCAAAAATACCCCAAAAACCCCCAAAAAAGACCCAAAAATGACCCAAAAAACCCCAAATAAAAACCCAAAAATGACCAAAAATCAACAAAAAGCCCCAAAACCACCCAAAATTGCCCAAAATTCCCCAAATTTGCCCCAAAATCACCCCATACTTTCAACTGGAAGTGAAGCACAACAACCGCCTTCAAACGCGACAACGACCCAAAAATACCCCCAAAACCCCCAAAAAAGACCCAAATTGACCCAAAAAACCCCAAATAAAAACCCAAAAATGACCAAAAATCACCAAAAAGCCCCAAAACCACCCAAAATTGCCCAAATTTGCCCCAAATTCCCCAAATTTGCCCCAAAATCACCCCATATTTTCAATTGGAAGAGCAGCACAACAACCATCTCCAAATGCGCCAACGAGCTCAAAACAACCCCAAAAAACCCCCAAAAAGACCCAAAAATGACCCAAAAAAAACCCAAATAAAAACCCCAAAATGACCAAAAATCACCAAAAAGCCCCAAAACCACCCAAAATTGCCTAAAATTCCCCAAATTTGCCCCAAAATCACCCCATACTTTCAACTGGAAGTGAAGCACAACAACCGCCTTCAAACGCGACAACGACCCAAAAATACCCCAAAAACCCCCAAAAAAGACCCAAAAATGACCCAAAAAACCCCAAATAAAAACCCCAAAATGACCAAAAATCAACAAAAAGCCCCAAAACCACCCAAAATTGCCCAAATTTGCCCGAATTTGACGCAAAATCACCCCATATTTTCAATTGGAAGAGCAGCACAACAACCATCTCCAAATGCGCCAACGAGCTCAAAACGACCCCAAAAAACCCCCAAAATGACCCAAAAATGACCCAAAAAACCCCAAATAAAAACCCAAAAATGACCAAAAATCACCAAAAAGCCCCAAAAAGCCCCAAAACCACCCAAAATTGCCCCAAATTCCCCAAATTTGCCCCAAAATCATCCCATACTTTCAACTGGAAGTGAAGCACAACAACCGCCTTCAAACGCGACAACGACCCAAAAATACCCCAAAAACCCCCAAAAAAGACCCAAAAATGACCCAAAAAACCCCAAATAAAAACCCAAAAATGACCAAAAATCAACAAAAAGCCCCAAAACCACCCAAAATTGCCCAAATTTGCCCCAAATTCCCCAAATTTGCCCCAAAATCACCCCATATTTTCAATTGGAAGAGCAGCACAACAACCATCTCCAAATGCGCCAACGAGCTCAAAACGACCCCAAAAAACCCCCAAAATGACCCAAAAATGACCCAAAAAACCCCAAATAAAAACCCAAAAATGACCAAAAATCACCAAAAAGCCCCAAAAAGCCCCAAAACCACCCAAAATTGCCCAAAATTCCCCAAATTTGCCCCAAAATCACCCCATACTTTCAACTGGAAGTGAAGCACAACAACCGCCTTCAAACGCGACAACGACCCAAAAATACCCCAAAAACCCCCAAAAAAGACCCAAAAATGACCCAAAAAACCCCAAATAAAAACCCAAAAATGACCAAAAATCACCAAAAAGCCCCAAAACCACCCAAAATTGCCCAAAATCGCCCAAATTTGCCCCAAACCTTGAGGTGGAAATGCAGCACGATGATCATCTCGCCGTCGCAGGGCTGGAACACGGCGTGCTTGATGTTGTTGTACAGGATGTCCACCTTGTCGCCCCGCACCGACGTGAAACGGAAGCCTAATTAATTAATTAGACCTTCGTTAATTGGTCAGCCCTGCGTTCATTAGCCAGGCCTTCATTAAGGAGGACGGTAATTAAAGGAAGGGGGGGTAATTAATGAGCAATCAGGCCCCAAAGCGCCGCCGAATCCATTCGAAAGCCTCCCCTCCAAAATGAGGATTGGAAGCCTAATTAACGAGATACTAATTAATTAATGAGCTGTCAATAAGGGGTTAATTAACATCCAGCTTGTCACTGTGCACTGACGTGAAGCGAAACCCCGATTAATTAATTAATGGGGCGTTAATGAGGGATTAATTCATGTCCACCTTGTCGCCCCGCACTGACGTGAAACGGAAGCCTAATTAATTAATTAGGCCTTTGTTAATTGGGCAGCACTGTCCCCAAAACCCCATTTCTGACCCAAATTCCCCTTTCTGACCCCAAAAGGACCCCAAATTCTCCATTCCTGACCCCAAAACCTCATTTCTGACCCCAAATCCCCCTTCCCACCCCATAATCCCCCCTTTTTGACCCCATAATCCCCATTCCTGACCCCAAAAAGACCCCAAAACCTCATTTCTGACCCCAAAACCCCATTTCAGACCCAAATTCCCCATTCCTGACCCCAAAAGGACCCCAAATCCCCCATTTGTGACCCCAAAATCCCATTTCCAATCCATAATCCCCATTTCTGACCCCAAAATCCCCATTTTTGATCCCAAAACCCCCTTTCTGATCCCAAAAGGACCCCAAATCCACCCTTTCTGACCCCAAAATCCCCTTCCTGACCCCAAATTCCCCCTTCCTGACCCCAAATCCCCCTTTCTGACCCCAAATTCCCCATTCCTGACCCCAAAAGGACCCCAAATCCCCCAGTTCTGACCCCAAATCCCCCATTTCCAACCTCAAAACCCCCTTTCTGACCCCAAAAGGACCCCAAATCCACCCTTTCTGACCCCAAAATCCCCTTTCTGACCCCAAAACCCCATTTCTGACCCCAAAATCCCCCTGACCACAAAAGGACCCCAAATCCCCCATTTGTGACCCCAAATCCCTCATTTCTGACCCCAAAATCCCATTTCCAACCCCAAATTCCCAGTTCTGACCCCAAATCCCCCATTCCTGACCCCAATAGGACCCCAAATCCCCCATTCCTGACCCCAAATTCCCCCTTCCTGACCCCAAATCCCCCTTTCTGACCCCAAATTCCCCATTCCTGACCCCAAAAGGACCCCAAATCCCCCAGTTCTGACCCCAAATCCCCCATTTCCAACCTCAAAACCCCCTTTCTGACCCCAAAAGGACCCCAAACCCACCCTTTCTGACCCCAAAACCCCATTTCTGATCCCAAAATCCCCCTGACCACAAAAGGACCCCAAATCCCCCATTTGTGACCCCAAATCCCTCATTTCTGACCCCAAAATCCCATTTCCAACCCCAAATTCCCAGTTCTGACCCCAAATCCCCCATTCCTGACCCCAATAGGACCCCAAATCCCCCATTCCTGATCCCAAATTCCCCATTCCTGACCCCAAAACCCCCTTTCCGACCCCAATAGGACCCCAAATTCCCCAGTTGTGACCCCAAACCCTCTTTCTGACCCCAATAGGACCTCAAATACCCCCATTCCTGACCCCAAATCCCCCCTTTCTGACCCCAAATTCCCCCTTTCCGACCCCAAATCCCCCATTCCTGACCCCAAATTCCCCCTTTCTGTCCCCAAACCCCCATTCATGACCCCAAAAGGACCCCAAATTCCCCATTTCTGACCCCAGTAGGACCCCAAATTCCCCATTCTTGACCTGAAATCCCCCATTCCTGACCCCAAAACTCCCTTTCCAAACCCCAAATCCCATTTCCTACCCCAAATCCCTCATTTCTGACCCCAAATTCCCCCATTCCTGATCCTAAAAGGACCTCAAAACCCCCTTTCTGACCCCAAATCCCCATTCCTGACCCCAAATTCCCCATTCCTGACCCCAAAAGGACCCCAAATCCCTCCTTTCTGACCCCAAAACCCCCTTTCTGACCCCATAATCCCCTTTTCTGACCCTAAAAGGACCTCAAAACCCCCTTTCTGACCCTAAATCCCCCTTCCTGACCCCAAAACCTCATTCCTGACCCCAAATCCCCCATTTCTGACCCCAAATTCCCCCATTCCCGACCCTAAAAGGACCTCAAAACCCCCCTTTCTGACCCCAAATCCCCCATTTCTGACCCCAAAAGGACCCCAAGTCCCCCATTTCCAACCCCAAATTCCCCATTCCTGACCCCAAATTCCCCATTCCTGACCCCAAAAAGACCCCAAATCCTCATTTCTGACCCCAAATCCCCCTTTCAGATCCTAAAAGGACCCCAAATTCCCCATTTCAGACCGGAAAATCCCACATTTCTGGCCCCAAACCCCCATTCCTGACCCCAAATCCCTCATTTCTGACCCCAAAATCCCATTTCCTACCCCAAAATCCCCCATTCCCGACCCTAAAAGGACCTCAAAACCCCCCTTTCTGACCCCAAAAGGACCCCAAGTCCCCCATTTCCAACCCCAAATTCCCCATTCCTGACCCCAAAAAGACCCCAAATCCTCATTTCTGACCCCAAATCCCCCCTTTCTGACCCCAAATCCCCCCCAATTCCGACCCCACAAAGCCCCCCACCGTTGACGTGGGCCTCCAGGGATCCCTGCATCCTCTTCTGGGCGATGTTGGGTCTGATGTAGAGATCCTTCAATTTCGGGTTGCTGCGGTTCAGGTTGATCACCAGCGAGTCCTGCTTCACGATGCCCTAAAAACCCCAAAAACACCCCAAAAATCCCGTTAAAAAGCTCCAAAAATCCCATTAAAAATCCCCCCCAAAAAGCCCCAAAAATCCCATTAAAAAGGCTCAAAAAATACCCCAAAAATCCCCCCAAAAATCCCATTAAAAAGGCTCAAAAAATCCCATTAAAAAAGCTCCAAAAATCCCCCAAAAAATCCCATTAAAAAGGCCCCAAAATCCCCCCCAAAAACCCGTTAAAAAAAATCCCAAAAAAGTCCCAAAAAATCCCATTAAAAAGGCTCAAAAAATACCCCAAAAATTCCCCCCAAATCCCCCAAAGAATCCCCAAAAAATCCCCCAAAAAATCCCATTAAAAAGGCTCCAAAAATCCCCAAAAAATCCCCCCCCAAAATCCCGTTAAAAAAGCTCCAAAAATCCCATTAAAAATCCCAAAAAAATCACCCAAAAAAATCCCATTAAAAAGGCCCCAAAATCCCCCCCAAAAATCCCGTTAAAAAAGCCCCAAAAACCCGTTAAAAAATCCCAAAAAAGCCCCCCAAAAATCCCATTAAAAAGGCTCCAAAAATCCCCACAAAATCCCCACAAAAATCCCATTAAACAGGCTCAAAAAATCCCATTAAAAAAGCTCCAAAAATCCCCCAAAAAAATCCCATTAAAAAGGCTCAAAAAATCTCAAAAAATCCCCCCCCCCAAAAACCATTAAAAAGGCTCCAAAAATCCCCCAAAAATGTCCCCAAAAATCCCCATTAAAAAGGCTCAAAAAATCCCAAAAAATCCCCCAAAAAATCTCATTAAAAAGCTCCAAAAATCCCATTAAAAAGGCTCCAAAAAATCCCCCAAAAAATCCCATTCAAAAGGCTCCAAAAATCCCAAAAAATTCCCCCCCAAAATCCCGTTAGAAAAGCCCCAAAAACCCGTTAAAATATCCCAAAAAAGTCCCAAAAAATCCCATTAAAAAGGCTCCAAAAATCCCAAAAAATCCCCCCCAAAAATCCCGTTAAAAAAGCTCCAAAAATCCCATTAAAAATCCCCCCAAAAAAACCCAAAAAATCCCATTAAAAAGGCCCAAAAATTCCCCCAAAAATTCCCCCCAAATCCCCCCAAAAATCCCATTAAAAAGGCCCCAAAAACCCGTTAAAAAATCCCAAAAAAGTCCCAAAAAATCCCATTAAAAAGGCTCCAAAAATACCCCAAAAATCCCCCAAAAATCCCATTTAAAAGGCTCAAAAAATACCCCCAAAATTCCCCCAAACCTCCCCCCCAAAATCCCATTAAAAAGGCTCAAAAAATCCCATTAAAAATCCCATTAAAAATCCCATTAAAAATCCCATTAAAAATCCCATTAAAAAGAACCCAAAAATCCGCCCAAAAATCCCATTAAAAAGAATCCAAAAATCCGAAAAAATCCCCCCCAAAAAATCCCATTAAAAAGGACCCCAAATCCCCCCATTCCGACCCCAAATCCCCCATTTCTGACCCCAAAACCCCTCTGTCCGACCCCAAAATCCCCATTCCTGATCCCAAACCCCCGTTCATGACGCCGTAACGACCCCAAATACCCCCTTTCTGACCCCAAACTGACCCCAAATCGCCCCTTTCTGACCCCAAATCCCCCTTTCTAGCCCCAAAATCCCCCCTTTCTGACCCCAAAACCCCATTCCTGACCTCAAATCCCCCTTCCTGACCCCAAAAGCACCCCAAATCCCCCATTTGTGACCCCAAAAGGAACCTAAATCCCCCTTTCTGACCCCAAAACAACCCCAAATCCCCATTCCTGACCCCAAAACCCCCTTTCTGACCCCAAAAAGAACCTAAAACCTCATTTCTGACCTCAAATCCCCATTCCCAACCCCAAAAGGACCCCAAATCCCCCCTTTCTGACCCCAAATCCCCATTTCTGACCCCAAATCCCCATTTCCGACCCCAAAACCCCCATTTCCGACCCTAATCCCCCTTTCTGACCCCCAAAGGACCCCAAAATCCCCATTTCTGACCCCAAATCCCCCATTTCCGACCCCAAAACCCCATTTCTGACCCCAAACCGACCCCAAAAATCCCCATTTCTGACCCCAAAACCCCCATTTCTGACCCCAAATCCCCCATTTCTGACCCCCAAAGGACCCCAAAATCCCCATTTCTAACTCCAAAATCCCCCTTTCTGACCCCAAAAGGACTCCAAAATCCCCCATTTCTGACCCCCAAACCCCCTTTCTGACCCCAAATTCCCCCTTTCTGAACACAAACTGACCCCAAAATCCCCATTTCCAACCCCAAATCCCCCATATCTGACCCCAAAAGGACCCCAAAACCCCCATTTCTGACCCCAAAACCCCCTTTCTGACCCCATATCCCCCCTTTCAGACCCCAAAATCCCCATTTCTGACCCCAAAATCCCCATTCCTGACCCCAATAGGACCCCAAATCCCCCTTTCTTACCCCAAAAGGACCCCAAAATCCCCATTTCTGACCCCAAATCCCCCCTTTCTCACCCTAAAATCCCCATTTCTAACCCCAAAATCCCCCTTTCTGACCACAAAAGGATCCCAAAATCCCCATTCCTGACCCCATTTCTGACCCCATATCCCCCCTTTCCGACCCCAAATCCCCATTTCTGACCCCAAATCCCCCCTTCCTGACCCCCAAAGGACCCCAAAATCCCTATTTCTGACCCCAAAACCCCCTTTCTGACCCCATATCCCCTCTTTCCGACCCCAAAATCCCCATTTCTAACTCCAAAATCCCCCTTTCTGACCTCAAAAGGACCCCAAATCCCCATTCCTGACCCGAATAGGACCCCAAATCCCCCATTTCTGACCCCCAAAGGACCCCAAATCCCCCATTTCTGACCCTAATCCCCCTTTCTGACCCCAAAAGGACCCCAAAATCCCCATTTCTGACCCCAAATCCCCTCTTTCTGACCCCAAGTCCCCCTTTCTGACCCCAAAATCCCCATTTCTAACTCCAAAATCCCCCTTTCTGACCTCAAAACGACCCCAAATCCCCATTCCTGACCCCAAATGCCCCCTTTCTGACCCCCAAAGGACCCCAAAATCCCCATTTCCGACCCCAAAACCCCATTTCTGACCCCAAACTGACCCCAAAATCCCCATTTCCAACCCCAAATCCCCCATTTCTGACCCCAAGTCCCCATTTCTGACCCCAAAATCCCCATTTCTAACTCCAAAATCCCCCTTTCTGACCTCAAAACGACCCCAAATCCCCATTCCTGACCCCAAATGCCCCCTTTCTGACACCCAAAGGACCCCTAAATCCCCATTTCTGACCCCAAATCCCCATTTCCGACCCCAAAACCCCCATTTCCGACCCTAATCCCCCTTTCTGACCCCCAAAGGACCCCAAAATCCCCATTTCTGACCCCAAATCCCCCATTTCCGACCCCAAAACCCCATTTCTGACCCCAAACCGACCCCAAAAATCCCCATTTCTGACCCCAAAACCCCCATTTCTGACCCCAAATCCCCCATTTCTGACCCCCAAAGGACCCCAAAATCCCCATTTCTAACTCCAAAATCCCCCTTTCTGACCCCAAAAGGACTCCAAAATCCCCCATTTCTGACCCCCAAACCCCCTTTCTGACCCCAAATTCCCCCTTTCTGAACACAAACTGACCCCAAAATCCCCATTTCCAACCCCAAATCCCCCATTTCTGACCCCAAGTCCCCCTTTCTGACCCCAAAATCCCCATTTCTAACTCCAAAATCCCCCTTTCTGACCTCAAAACGACCCCAAATCCCCATTTCTGACCCCAAATCCCCCCTTTCTGACCCCCAAAGGTCCCCAAAATCCCCATTTCCGACCCCCAAACCGACCCCAAAATCCCCATTTCCGACCTCAAATCCCCCATTTCCGACCCCAAATCCCCTATTTCTCACCCAAAATCCCCCTTTCTGACCCCAAACCCCCATTCCTGACCCCAAAAGGACCCCAAAACCCCATTCCTGACCCCAAATCTCCCTTCCTGACCCCATTTCCGACCCCATATCCCCCCTTTCCGACCCCAAATCCCCATTTCTGACCCCAAATCCCCCATTTCTGACCCCAAATCCCCCCTTTCTGACCCCCAAAGGACCCCAAAATCCCCATTTCCGACCCCAAAACCCCATTTCTGACCCCAAACTGACCCCAAAATCCCCATTTCCGACCCCAAACCCCCCATTTCCGACCCCAAATCCCCTATTTCTCACCCAAAATCCCCCTTTCTGACCCCAAACCCCCATTCCTGACCCCAAAAGGACCCCAAAACCCCATTCCTGACCCCAAATCTCCCTTCCTGACCCCATTTCCGACCCCATATCCCCCCTTTCCGACCCCAAATCCCCATTTCTGACCCCAAATCCCCCATTTCTGACCCCAAATCCCCCCTTTCTGACCCCCAAAGGACCCCAAAATCCCCATTTCCGACCCCAAAACCCCATTTCTGACCCCAAACTGACCCCAAAATCCCCATTTCCGACCCCAAACCCCCCATTTCCGACCCCAAATCCCCTATTTCTCACCCAAAATCTCCCTTTCTGACCCCAAACCCCCATTCCTGACCCCAAAAGGACCCCAAAACCCCATTCCTGACCCCAAATCTCCCTTCCTGACCCCATTTCCGACCCCATATCCCCCTTTCCGACCCCAAATCCCCATTTCTGACCCCAAATCCCCCATTTCTGACCCCAAATCCCCCCTTTCTGACCCCCAAAGGACCCCAAAATCCCCATTTCCGACCCCAAAACCCCATTTCTGACCCCAAACTGACCCCAAAATCCCCATTTCCGACCCCAAACCCCCCATTTCCAGCACCTCTTTCTCCTTCTCCTCGGCCTCGCGCGTCTTGTAACGTTTCTGGACCTCTTTGATGATCCTAAAAGCGTTCTGCAGATTGAGGGCCGGCACCGACTGCTCCCCTGGGGTCTTCATGTTGGATGCCCTGTAGGTTCTATAGGGTTTGGGGGGGGGGAAGGAAGCAAAACCCCACAAAAGTGAGCCCAAATCCCATAAAATGACCCCAAATCCCATAAAATGACCCCAAATCCCATAAAATGACCCCAAAATCCCATAAAATGACCCCAAAATCCCATAAAATGACCCCAAACCCCACTGAAATGTCATAAAAACCCACAAAATGACCCCAAAATCCCACAAAATTTGCCCCAAAATGACCCAAAATCCCACAAAATGACCCAAAATCCCACAAAATTCGCCCCAAAATCATATGAATGTGAGCCAAAATCCCACAAAACGACCCCAAATCCCATAAAATGACCCCAAATTGCACACAAATGTCATAAAATCCCACAAAATTCAACCCAAAATCCCATGATTGTGAGCCAAAATCCCAAAAAATGACCCCAAACCCCACAAAATGACCCAAAATCCCACAAAATTCGCCCCAAAATCATATGAATGTGAGCCAAAATCCCACAAACCGACCCCAAATCCCATTAAATGACCCCAAATCCCACAAAATTCGGCCTAAAATCCCACAAAATGACCCCAAATCCCACAAAATTGGGCCTAAAATCCCACAAATGACCTCAAATCCCACAAAATGACCCCAAAATCCCATAAAATGACCCCAAGTCCCACAAAAATGTCATAAAATCCCACAAAAATTCACCCCAAAATCATATGAATGTGAGCCAAAATCCCACAAAATGACCCCAAATCCCATAAAATGACCCTAAATTGCACAAAAATGTCACAAAATCCCACAAAATTCAACCCAAAATCCCATGATTGTGAGCCAAAATCCCAAAAAATGACCCAAACCCCACAAAATGACCCAAAATCCCACAAAATTCGCCCCAAAATCATATGAATGTGAGCCAAAATCCCACAAACCGACCCCAAATCCCATTAAATGACCCCAAATCCCACAAAAGTCAGCCTAAAATCCCACAAAATGACTCCACATCCCACCAAATTCGGCCTAAAATCCCACAAAATGACCCCAAGTCCCACAAAATTGGGCCTAAAATCCCACAAAATTGGGCCTAAAATCCCACAAAATGACCCCAAATCCCACAAAAATGACCCTAAAATCCCATAAAATGACCCCAAATCCCACAAAAATGTCATAAAATCCCACAAAATTCACCCCAAAATCATATGGATGTGAGCCAAAATCCCACAAAATGACCCCAAATCCCATAAAATGACCCTAAATTGCACAAAAATGTCACAAAATCCCACAAAATTCAACCCAAAATCCCATGATTGTGAGCAAAAATCCCAAAAAATGACCCCAAACCCCACAAAATGACCCAAAATCCCACAAAATTCGCCCCAAAATCATATGAATGTGAGCCAAAATCCCACAAAACAACCCCAAATCCCATAAAATGACCCCAAATCCCACAAAATTCGGCCTAAAATCCCACAAATGTCTTCAAATCCCACAAAATGACCCCAAAATCCCTCAAAATGACCCAAAATGCCACAAAATTTGCCCCAAACCCAACAGAAATGACCCCAAATCCCACAAAAATGACCCCAAAATCCCACAAAATGACCCAAAATCCCACAAAATTTACCCTAAAATCCCATAAAATGACCCCAAATCCCACAAAAATGTCATAAAAACCCACAAAATTCACCCCAAAATCATATGAATGTGAGCCAAAATCCCACAAAATGACCCCAAATCCCATAAAATGACCCCAAAATCCCACCAAATTCGCCCCAAAATCCCACAAAATGCCACAAAATGACCCAAAATCCCACAAAATTTGCCCCAAAATCCCACAAAACGACCCCAAATCCCACAAAATTCAACCCAAAATCCCATGAATGTGAGCCAAAATCCCACAAAAAGACCCCAAACCCCACAAAATGACCCAAAATGACCCAAAATCCCACAAAATTCACCCCAAAATCATATGAATGTGAGCCAAAATCCCACAAAATGACCCCAAATCCCATAAAATGACCCCAAAATCCCACCAAATTCGACCCAAAATCCCACAAAATGCCACAAAATGACCCAAAATCCCACAAAAAAGTTGCCCCAAAATCCCACAAAAAAGTCACAAAATCCCACAAAATTCACCCCAAAATCCCACGAATGTGAGCCAAAATCCCACAAAATGACCCCAAATCCCACAAAAAAGACCCCAAATCCCAAAAAATGACCCCAAATCTGCAAAATTCAGCCCAAAATCCCACAAAATTTGCCCCCAAATGCCCCAAAATGACCGAAATTCCCCCCAAAATCCCCCAAATTTGCCCCAAAACCCCACAAAAACGACCCCAAAACCCCCCAAACTCCCCCAAAATGCCCCAAAACCCCACAAATTCCCCCCCCAAAATGACCCAAATTCCCCCAAATTTGCCCCCAAAGACCCAAAATCCCACAAAAATGACCCAAAATATCCAAAACTCACCCCCAAAATGACCCCAAATCCGCCCCCAAATGACCCCAAGCCCCACAGAGGTGACCCAAAATCCCATTAAATCACCCCAAATCCTACAAAAATGACACAAAAACCGACAAAAATGACACAAAGTGCCACAGGAAGTCACATGAATGCCCAAAATGACCCCAAATCCCACAAAATTTGCCCCAAAATCATATGAATGTGAGCCAAAATCCCACAAAATGACCCCAAATCCCATAAAATGACCCTAAATTGCACAAAAATGTCACAAAATCCCACAAAATTCAACCCAAAATCCCATGAATGTGAGCCAAAATCCCACAAAATGACCCCAAACCCCACAAAACGACCCCAAATCCCACAAAAAAGACCCCAAATCCCAAAAAATGACCTCAAATCTGCAAAATTCAGCCCAAAATCCCACTAAATTTGCCCCCAAATGCCCCAAAATGACCGAAATTCCCCCCAAAATCCCCCAAATTTGCCCCAAAACCCCACAAAAACGACCCCAAAACCCCCCAAACTCCCCCAAAATGCCCCAAAATCCCCCAAATTCTCCCCCCCAAAAAAGCCCCACTCACATTTCCTTGACGAAGGTGGCTTCAGGATTAGGGAAAATGTTGCCTTCGTTGCGCCCCAAAGCGCTGCCGGGGCAGTAGAAGTTGATACGGAGGTAGGTGTAATCTCCTTCCACGGACATGCTGATGTTCTGCACCAAAAATGGAGGATTTTCACCCAAAATCCGGCTTGGGGGAGAGCTGGCGTGAAGCTCGACCCCAAATCCGTCCAATTTCAGCCCAAAAAGCCCCAAAAATTCAAGGTGAAACTCAACGGCGTTGAGTCGAAGGAGCCCGGAAGATAAAGTGTCAATTGGGGGAGAAATGAACCAAAAATGGGCGTTTTCAACCCCAAAAAGGGATGAAAATGGACAAAAAAGGAGCTTCAACACAAAAAACATCGAATTTGACCCCAAAATCCGTTGAATTTGGCCCAAAGAGCCCCAAAAATTCAAGGCAAAACTCAACGGCGTTGAATTGAAGGAGCCCCAATGGTGGATGAAGAAGCAACTGGGGGGAAATGAACCAAAAATGGGCGTTTTCAACCCAAAAAATGGGTCCTAAAGGAGCTTCAAACCCAAAAACATCAAATTTGACCCCAAAACCCATTGAATTTGGCCCAAAAAGCCCCAAAAATTCAAGGCAAAACTCAACGGCGTTGAGTTGAAGGAGCCCCAATGGCAGATGAAGAAGCAACGGGGGAGAAATGAACCAAAAATGGGCGTTTTCAACCCAAAAAATGGGTCCTAAAGGAGCTTCAAACCCAAAAACATCGAATTTGACCCCAAAATCCGTTGAATTGGACCCAAAAAGCCCCAAAAATTCAAGGCAAAACTCAACGGCGTTGAATTGAAGGAGCCCCAATGGTGGATGAAGAAGCAACTGGGGGAAATGAACCAAAAATGGGCGTTTTCAACCCAAAAAGGGGATGAAAATGGACAAAAAAGGAGCTTCAACACAAAAAAAATCGAATTTGACCCCAAAATCCGTTGAATTGGACCCAAAAAGCCCCAAAAATTCAAGGCGAAACTCAACAGCGTTGAGTCGAAGGAGCCCCAATGATGGATGAAAAAGCAACGGGGGAGAAATGAACCAAAAATGGGCGTTTTCAACCCAAAAAATGGGTCCTAAAGGAGCTTCAAACCCAAAAACATCAAATTTGACCCAAAATCTGAAGAATTGGACCCAAAAAGCCCCAAAAATTCAAGGCGAAATTCAACGGCGTTGAGTTGAAGGAGCCCGGAAGAGAAAGCGTCAATTAGGGGGGAGAAATGAACCAAAAATGGGCTTTTTCAACCCAAAAAGGGGATGAAAATGGACAAACAAGGAGCTTCAACCCCAAAAATATCAAATTTGACCCAAAATCCATTGAATTGGACCCAAAAATCCATCAAATTTGACCCTAAAACCCATCAAAACTGAACACAAAAATCAACACCGCTTGAATTTTAAGGTGCCAGGCCCAAAATTTCGCTTTTCTGGCCCCAAATTTCGCCTTTCTGACCCCAAATTCCAGCCCCACGACCCCAAATTCCCCCTTTTCCACCCCAAAATCCATCAACCAACCCCAAAAATCCCACAATACTGACTTGAAGATCCCCCAATGTTGGACAAAGACCCAAAGAAGGCGGAAAACCCAAATCCTTCCCCTCCCCACCCAAATTTTCTCATTCCTGACCCCAAATTTCACCTTCCTGACCCCAAATTTCAACTTTCTGACCCCAAATTCCAGCCCCACGACCCCAAATATCCCATTTTTCACCCCAAAAATTCAACAACGTTGACTTGAAGCTTCTCCAACGTTGGACAAAGACCCAAAGAACGCCGAAAATCCAAATCCTTCCCCTCCCCACCCAAATTTTCACATTCCTGACCCCAAATTTCACTTTCCTGACCCCAAATTCCAGACCCACGACCCCAAATTCCCCCTTTTTCACCCCAAAATCCATCAACCTACCCCAAAAATCCCACAGTGTTGACCTGAAGATCCCCCAATGTTGGACAAAGACCCAAAGAAGGCGGAAAACCCAAATCCTTCCCCTCCCCACCCAAATTTTCTCATTCCTGACCCCAAATATTGCCTTTCTGACCACAAATTTCACCTTTCTGACCCCAAATTTCAGCCCCACAACCCCAAATTTTGCCTTTCTGACCCCAAAATCCATCAAACTCACCCAAAAATTCAACAATGTTGACTTGAAGCTTCTCCAACGTTGGACAAAGACCCAAAGAATGCGGAAAACCCAAATCCTTCCCCTCCCCACCCAAATTTTCACATTCCTGACCCCAAATTTCACCTTTCTGACCCCAAATTCCAGCCCCACGACCCCAAATTCCCCCTTTTTCACCCCAAAATCCATCACATTCACCCCAATAATTCAACAACGTTGATTTGAAGATCCCCCAATGTTGGACAAAGACCCAAAGAACGCGGAAAACCCAAGTCCTTCCCCTCCCCACCCAAATTTTCTCATTCCTGACCCCAAAATTTTACCTTTCTGACCACAAATTCCAGCCCCACGACCCCAAATCCCCCCTTTTTCACCCCAAAATCCCACCTTGATGGTGGCGATGTGGAAGGGGGTGGCGATGCCGAAGACGGGCATGATGACGGTCTCGTATTTCTTGTCGATGTAAATCTTCATCTCGCGGATGTGGGGCTCCTTGGGCATCAGCGATGGGTTCTTATAGGAGATGTTGGATTTCCGTGCCCTGCCCCAAAGATTTGGGGTGAAATCAGGCAAAATTGGGGAATAAAAACCACTGCCTTGACCCGAATCGTGCCAAAATCAGCCCAAAAATGCGAAGAAAAGCACCAAAAGGCACCGATTTACCCCCAAAGTGGCCAAAAATCCACCTCAAAATGACCCCAAATCCACCCCAATGACCCCAAATCCAATTAAAATGACTCAAAATCCTCCTAAAAGGACCCAAATTCCCCCCCAAAACACCTAAAATAACCCCAAATCCCCCAAAGACCCTAAAAATGACCCCAAATCCCCCCCAAAATGACCCCACATCCCCCCCAAAGATCCTAAAAATGACCCAAATCCACCCTAAAATGACCCCACATCCCCCAAAGACCCCGCCAAAATGACCCTAAAGCCCCCTAAAATGACCCCAAATCCCCCAAAGACCCTAAAAATGACCCCTAACTCCCCCCAAATGACCCCAACCCCGCAAAATGACCCCAACCCCCCCCCAAAAGACCCCAAATCCCCCCCCAAAAGACCCCAACCCTCCCCCAAAAGACCCCAAACACCCCTAAAATGACCCCAACCCCCCCAAAATGACCCTAAAAATGACCCAAATCCCCCCCAAAATGACCCTAACCCCTCCAAATGACCCCAGACCCCCCCAAAATGACCCAAACACCCTCAAAATGACCCCCAAAACCCCCACAAAATGACCCCAAACCACCCCTATACCCCAAAATGACCCAAATCTCCCCAAAATGACCACCCCAAAAACCCTAAAATGACCCAAATCCCCAAAATTCCCCCAAAATGACCAAAAATCAACGAAATTAGCCCCCAAATGACCCAAAATCCCATAAAAATGACCCAAAATCCCCACAAAAATGACCTAAATTACCCCCAAAATCTGACCAAAATTGGCCCAAAATCCCCAAAAAATTGACCCCGAATTCCCCCAAAATGTCCCAAAGTCCACCAAAAATGACCCAAATTACCCTAAAATGACCCAAAATCAATGAAATTTGCAATGAAAAGACCCCAACTCCCACAGAATGACCCAAAATCCCATAAAAATGACCCGAAATCCCACAAAAATGACCCCAAAATGATCCCAAGCTCCTCCAAAAATGACCCAAAATCCACCCCAAAGGACCCCAAAATCAACAGGATTCCCCCAAAATGACCCAAAATCCGCCACAATGACCCCCAATCTCCAGGATTCCCCCCAAAATGATCCAAATTCCTCCAAAAATGACCCCAAATCCACAAAAAATGACCCCAAGACCCCTTAAATTCCCCCAAAATGACCCCAAATGGACCTAAAGACCCTAAAAATGACCCAAATCTCCCCCACAATGACCCTGAACCCCCCCAAAATGACCCCAAATCCCCCCAAAAATGACCCCAAATCCCCCCAAAAATGACCCCAAATCCCCCCAAAATGACACCAAATCCCCCCCCCAAAACACCCCAAATCCCCCCCCAAAAATGACCCCAAATCCCCCCCCCAAAAATGACCCCAAATCCCCCCCCCAAAATGACCCCAAATCCACCCCAAAAATGACCCCAAATCCCCCCCCCAAAAGACCCCAAATCCCCCCCAAAAATGACCCCAAATCCCCCCCCAAAAATGACCCCAAATCGCCCCCCCAAAATGACCCCAAATGCACCCAAAAATGACCCCAAATCCCCCCCCAAAAAATGACCCCAAATCCCCCCCAAAAGACCCCAAAACCACCCAAAAATGACCCCAAATCCACCCAAAAATGACCCCAAATCCACCCAAAAATGACCCCAAATCCCCCCCAAAACCCCAAATCCCCCCCAAATTTGGGTACTTCTGGATCTGCTGCTCCCCCTTCTGCTCCGTCAGCCTCCGCCTCGCCTCCTCGTTAAGCTGCGTTGCTAATTCCTTTTGATGAGCTCGGCGCTTCTCCTCGGCTGTCAGCTCGTTCTGGGGGGGAGTCAGACCCCAAATGACCCAAAATCCACCAAAAATGACCCTAAACCCCCCAAAATGACCCAAAATCCCCCCAAATTGACCCAAAATCCACCCCAAATCCACCCAAAATGACCCAACCCCCCCCCAAAATGACCCAAAACGACCCAAAATCCAACAGAAATGACCCAAAAACCACTTAAAATGACCCCAAATGCCCAAAACTGACCCCAAATTCCAACAAAAATGAACCAAAATCCAACCGAATCGCCCCAACCCCCCCCCAAAATGAACTGAAGTCCCATAAAAAGGACCCAAAATTGCATCAAAAGGACCCAAAATGACCCGAAATCCACCCAAAATGACCCAAAATCCACCCAAATCCCCCCAAATTGACCCAAAATCAAAGAAACATGACCCAAAACCCGCCCAAAATGACCCAAAATCAACCAAAAATGACCCAAAAATGAACCAAATATGACTCAAAACCACCCCAAAATGACCCAAAGTCCACCCAAAATGACCCCAAATCCCCCCAAAACGACCCAAATCCCCATAAAAAAGACCCAAAATCCTCCCAAAATGACCCAATGAACCAAAAACGACCCAAAATCCCCCCAAAATGACCCCAAATCAACCAAAAATGACCCCAAATTACCCCAAAACGACCCAAATTACCCCCAAATTACCCCAAATCCACCAAAAATGACCAAAATGACCCATAATCCACCCAAAATGACCCAAAACCCCCCCAAAAAGACCCCAAAAATCCCCAAAATCCATCAAATCCCCCCAAAAAGCCCCAAAATCACCAGATTTCAGCCCAAATTTCCCCCTATCCGCGTGCGCTCCGTCAGCAGTGCCACAACACCCCAAAAACCCCGCAAAAAAGACCACAAAACCGACCCAAAACCCCACAAAAAAAACCAAAATCACCCCAAAATGACCCAAAATCCCCAAAATTCGACCCAAAATTCCCCCGAAATCCCAACAATTTCACCCCAAATCCCTCAGAAATCTCCCCAAAAACGACCTCAAAACGCCCCCCAAAATCACCCCAAATCCCCCAAAAATGACCCAAAATCCCCCAAAAATGACCCCAAAAATGTCCACAGAATGACCCCAAATCCCCCAAATCCATAAAATCACCCCAAAATGACCCAAAATCCCCAAAATTTGCCCCAAAATCCCAACGATTTCACCTCAAATCCCCCAGAATTCCCCCCAAAATGACCTCAACCCCCCCAAAAACCCCCCAAAAATTACCCCAAAACCCCCCAAAATGACCCCAAAACCCACAGAAACGACCCAAAACCCCACAAAAAAAAAACAAAATCACCCCAAAATGACCTAAAATCCCCAAAATTCGACCCAAAATCCCAACAATTTCACCCCAGACCCACTAGAAATCTCCCCAAAAACGACCTCAAAACCCCCCCAAAAACGACTTAAAATCCCCAAAAAAGACCCCAAAAATGACCCAAGATCCCCTAAAGTGACCCCAAAAATCCCCACCGAAGGCCCCAAAATCCCCCAAATCCATTCAATCACCCAAAATGACCCAAAATCCCCAAAATTCGACCCAAAATCCCCACAGTTTCACCCCAAATCCCCCAAAAATCTCCCCAAAAACACCCTCAAAACGTCCCCCAAAATCACCCCAAATCCCCCCAAAATGACCCCAAAACGCCCAAAATGACCCCAAAAATCCCCACAGAAGGCCCCAAAATGCCCAAAATCCATCAAAACCCCCCAAAAAGCCCCAAAATCACCAGATTTCAGCCCAAATTTCCCCCTACCCGCGTGCGCTCCGTCAGCAGCGCCGCCCTCGAGCTGCGCCCCAATAAATCTTCGGCCTCGTCCTTTTCCTCCTCTTCCTCCTCTTCGTCTTCATTCTGATGGAAAAAAATTCAACTTTGAGCAAAGCCAAACGCCAAAACTACGATTTTTGGAACCCTTGGAACCAAAAACCCAATTTATCACCATTTCAGCAGCAATTTCTGCCTCCAAAATCACCATTTTCGACCAAAAAGTGACATTTTTGCCTCAAAATTGCCATTTTTAGCAAAATTTCTGCTATAAAATGGCCATTTATGCCCCAATTTGAGCCAAAACCACCATTTTTTCCCCAAATTTGAGCAACCCGAAATCAACGTTTTTGATCAAAAAACACCATATTTATGCCAAATTGACACAAAAAAGCCATTGTTGACCCCAAAGTGACATTTTTACAGCAAATGGACAAAAAATCACTACTTCTGACAAAAAAAACAGATTTGACAAAAAACATTGACTATTTTCACAGAAATCCCTGTCTTTAACCCTAAAATATCGCTGATTTTCACAGAAATCCCTGTTTTTAACCTAAAATATCGCTGATTTTCACAGAAATCCCTGTTTTTAACCCTAAAATATCGCTGATTTTCACAGAAATCCCTGTTTTTAACCCTAAAATATCGCTGATTTTCACAGAAATCCCTGTTTTTAACCTAAAATATCGCTGATTTTCACAGAAATCCCTGTTTTTAACCTAAAATATCACTGATTTTCACAGAAATCCGTTTTTAACCCTAAAATATCGCTGATTTTCACAGAAATCCCTGTTTTTAACCCTAAAATATCGCTGATTTTCACAGAAATCCCTGTTTTTAACCCTGAAATATCGCTGATTTTCACAGAAATCCCTGTTTTTAACCCTAAAATATCGCTGATTTTCACAGAAATCCCTGTTTTTAACCCTGAAATATCGCTGATTTTCACAGAAATCCCTGTTTTTAACCTAAGATATCGCTGATTTTCACAGAAATCCCTGTTTTTAACCCTAAATATCGCTGATTTTCACAGAAATCCCTGTTTTTAACCCTAAAATATCGCTGATTTTCACAGAAATCCCTGTTTTTAACCCTAAAATATCGCTGATTTTCACAGAAATCCCTGTTTTTAACCTAAAATATCGCTGATTTTCACAGAAATCCCTGTTTTTAACCCTAAAATATCGCTGATTTTCACAGAAATCCCTGTTTTTAACCTAAAATATCGCTGATTTTCACAGAAATCCCTGTTTTTAACCCTAAAATATCGCTGATTTTCACAGAAATCCCTGTTTTTAACCTAAGATATCGCTGATTTTCACAGAAATCCCTGTTTTTAACCCTAAATATCGCTGATTTTCACAGAAATCCCTGTTTTTAACCCTAAAATATCGCTTATTTTCACAGAAATCCCTGTTTTTAACCCTAAAATATCGCTGATTTTCACAGAAATCCCTGTTTTTAACCTAAAATATCGCTGATTTTCACAGAAATCCCTGTTTTTAACCCTAAAATATCGCTTATTTTCACAGAAATCCGTTTTTAACCCTAAAATATCGCTGATTTTCACAGAAATCCCTGTTTTTAACCATAAAATATCGCTGATTTTCACAGAAATCCCTGTTTTTAACCTAAAATATCGCTGATTTTCACAGAAATCCCTGTTTTTAACCTAAGATATCGCTGATTTTCACAGAAATCCCTGTTTTTAACCCTGAAATATCGCTGATTTTCACAGAAATCCCTGTTTTTAACCTAAAATATCGCTGATGTTCACAGAAATCCCTGTTTTTAACCTAAAATATCGCTGATTTTCACAGAAATCCCTGTTTTTAACCCTAAAATATCGCTGATTTTCACAGAAATCCCTGTTTTTAACCTAAAATATCGCTTATTTTCACAGAAATCCGTTTTTAACCCTAAAATATCGCTGATTTTCACAGAAATCCCTGTTTTTAACCTAAAATATCGCTGATTTTCACAGAAATCCCTGTTTTTAACCTAAAATATCGCTGATTTTCACAGAAATCCCTGTTTTTAACCTAAAATATCGCTGATTTTCACAGAAATCCCTGTTTTTACCCCTAAAATATCGCTGATTTTCACAGAAATCCCTGTTTTTACCCCTAAAATATCGCTGATTTTCACAGAAATCCCGGTTTTTAACCCTGAAATATCGCTGATTTTCACAGAAATCCCTGTTTTTACCCCTAAAAAATCGCTGATTTTCACAGAAATCCCGGTTTTTAACCCTGAAATATCGCTGATTTTCACAGAAATCCCTGTTTTTAACCCTAAAATATCGCTGATTTTCACAGAAATCCCTGTTTTTAACCCTAAAATATCGCTGATTTTCACAGAAATCCCTGTTTTTAACCCTAAAATATCGCTGATTTTCACAGAAATCCCTGTTTTTAACCTGAAATATCGCTGATTTTCACAGAAATCCCTGTTTTTAACCTAAAATATCGCTGATTTTCACAGAAATCCCTGTTTTTAACCCTAAAATATCGCTGATTTTCACAGAAATCCCTGTTTTTAACCTAAAATATCGCTTATTTTCACAGAAATCCCTCTTTTTAACCTAAAATATCGCTGATTTTCACAGAAATCCCTGTTTTTAACCTAAAATATCGCTTATTTTCATAGAAATCCCTGTTTTTAACCTAAAATATCGCTGATTTTCACAGAAATCCCTGTTTTTAACCCTAAAATATCGCTGATTTTCACAGAAATCCCTGTTTTTAACCTAAAATATCGCTGATTTTCACAGAAATCCCTGTTTTTAACCCTAAAATATCGCTGATTTTCATAGAAATCCCTGTTTTTAACCCTGAAATATCGCTGATTTTCACAGAAATCCCTGTTTTTAACCCTAAAATATCGCTGATTTTCAAGGAAATCCCTGTTTTTAACCTAAAATATCGCTGATTTTCACAGAAATCCCTGTTTTTAACCTAAAATATCGCTGATTTTCACAGAAATCCCTGTTTTTAACCCTAAAATATCGCTGATTTTCACAGAAATCCCTGTTTTTAACCCTAAAATATCGCTGATTTTCAAGGAAATCCCTGTTTTTAACCTAAAATATCGCTGATTTTCACAGAAATCCCTGTTTTTAACCCTAAAATATCGCTGATTTTCACAGAAATCCCTGTTTTTAACCTAAAATATCGCTGATTTTCACAGAAATCCCTGTTTTTAACCCTAAAATATCGCTGATTTTCATAGAAATCCCTGTTTTTAACCTAAAATATCGCTGATTTTCACAGAAATCCCTGTTTTTAACCTAAAATATCGCTGATTTTCACAGAAATCCCTGTTTTTAACCCTAAAATATCGCTGATTTTCACAGAAATCCCTGTTTTTAACCCTAAAATATCGCTGATTTTCAAGGAAATCCCTGTTTTTAACCTAAAATATCGCTTATTTTCACAGAAATCCCTGTTTTTAACCCTAAAATATCGCTTATTTTCACAGAAATCCCTGTTTTTAACCCTAAAATATCGCTGATTTTCACAGAAATCCCTGTTTTTAACCTAAAATATCGCTGATTTTCACAGAAATCCCTGTTTTTAACCCTAAAATATCGCTGATTTTCACAGAAATCCCTGTTTTTAACCCTAAAATATCGCTGATTTTCACAGAAATCCCTGTTTTTAACCTAAAATATCGCTGATTTTCACAGAAATCCCTGTTTTTAACCCTAAAATATCGCTGATTTTCACAGAAATCCCTGTTTTTAACCCTAAAATATCGCTGATTTTCACAGAAATCCCTGTTTTTAACCTAAAATATCGCTGATTTTCACAGAAATCCCTGTTTTTAACCCTAAAATATCGCTGATTTTCACAGAAATCCCTGTTTTTAACCCTAAAATATCGCTGATTTTCACAGAAATCCCGGTTTTTAACCTAAAATACCGCTGATTTTCACAGAAATCCCGGTTTTTAACCTAAAATACCGCTGATTTTCACAGAAATCCCTGTTTTTAACCCTAAAATATCGCTGATTTTCACAGAAATCCCTGTTTTCAACCCTAAAATATCGCTGATTTTCACAGAAATCCCTGTTTTTAACCTGAGATATCGCTGATTTTCACAGAAATCCCTGTTTTTAACCCTAAATATCGCTGATTTTCACAGAAATCCCTGTTTTTAACCCTAAAATATCGCTGATTTTCACAGAAATCCCTGTTTTTAACCCTAAAATATCGCTGATTTTCACAGAAATCCCTGTTTTTAACCTAAAATATCACTGATTTTCACAGAAATCCCTGTTTTTAACCCTAAAATATCGCTGATTTTCACAGAAATCCCTGTTTTTAACCCTAAAATATCGCTGATTTTCACAGAAATCCCTGTTTTTAACCCTAAAATATCGCTGATTTTCACAGAAATCCGTTTTTAACCCTAAAATATCGCTGATTTTCACAGAAATCCCTGTTTTTAACCCGAAAATATCGCTGATTTTCACAGAAATCCCTGTTTTTAACCTTAAAATATCGCTGATTTTCACAGAAATCCCTGTTTTTAACCTAAAATATCGCTGATTTTCACAGAAATCCCTGTTTTTAACCTAAAATATCGCTGATTTTCACAGAAATCCCTGTTTTTAACCCTAAAATATCGCTTATTTTCATAGAAATCCCTGTTTTTAACCCTAAAATATCGCTTATTTTCACAGAAATCCCTGTTTTTAACCTAAAATATCGCTTATTTTCACAGAAATCCCTGTTTTTAACCTAAAATATCGCTGATTTTCACAGAAATCCCTGTTTTTAACCTAAAATATCGCTGATTTTCACAGAAATCCCTGTTTTTAACCCTAAAATATCGCTGATTTTCACAGAAATCCCTGTTTTTAACCTAAAATATCGCTTATTTTCACAGAAATCCCTGCTTTTAACCCTAAAATATCGCTGATTTTCACCGAAATCCCTGTTTTTAACCTTAAAATATCGCTGATTTTCACAGAAATCCCTGTTTTTAACCCTAAAATATCGCTGATTTTCACAGAAATCCCTGTTTTTAACCCTAAAATATCGCTGATTTTCACAGAAATCCCTGTTTTTAACCTAAAATATCGCTGATTTTCACAGAAATCCCTGTTTTTAACCCTAAAATATCGCTTATTTTCACAGAAATCCCTGTTTTTAACCCTAAAATATCATTTATTTTCACAGAAATCCCTGTTTTTAACCCTAAAATATCGCTTATTTTCACAGAAATCCCTGTTTTTAACCTAAAATATCGCTGATTTTCACAGAAATCCCTGTTTTTAACCTAAAATATCGCTGATTTTCACAGAAATCCCTGTTTTTAACCCTAAAATATCGCTGATTTTCACAGAAATCCCTGTTTTTAACCCTAAAATATCGCTGATTTTCACAGAAATCCCTGTTTTTAACCCTAAAATATCGCTGATTTTCACAGAAATCCCTGTTTTTAACCCTAAAATATCGCTGATTTTCACAGAAATCCCTGTTTTTAACCCTAAAATATCGCTGATTTTCACAGAAATCCCTGTTTTTAACCTAAAATATCGCTGATTTTCACAGAAATCCCTGTTTTTAACCCTAAAATATCGCTGATTTTCACAGAAATCCCTGTTTTTAACCTAAAATATCGCTTATTTTCACAGAAATCCGTTTTTAACCTGAAAATATCGCTTATTTTCACAGAAATCCCTGTTTTTAACCTAAAATATCGCTGATTTTCACAGAAATCCCTGTTTTTAACCTAAAATATCGCTGATTTTCACAGAAATCCCTGTTTTTAACCTTAAAATATCGCTGATTTTCACAGAAATCCCTGTTTTTAACCTAAAATATCGCTTATTTTCACAGAAATCCCTGTTTTTAACCCTAAAATATCGCTTATTTTCACAGAAATCCCTGTTTTTAACCCTAAAATATCGCTGATTTTCACAGAAATCCCTGTTTTTAACCCTAAAATATCGCTGATTTTCACAGAAATCCCTGTTTTTAACCCTAAAATATCGCTGATTTTCACAGAAATCCCTGTTTTTAACCCTAAAATATCGCTGATTTTCACAGAAATCCCTGTTTTTAACCCTAAAATATCGCTGGTTTTCACAGAAATCCCTGTTTTTAACCTAAAATATCGCTGATTTTCACAGAAATCCCTGTTTTTAACCTAAAATATCGCTGATTTTCACAGAAATCCCTGTTTTTAACCTAAAATATCGCTTATTTTCACAGAAATCCCTGTTTTTAACCCGAAAATATCGCTGATTTTCACAGAAATCCCTGTTTTTAACCTAAAATATCGCTGATTTTCACAGAAATCCCTGTTTTTAACCCTAAAATATCGCTTATTTTCACAGAAATCCCTGTTTTTAACCCTAAAATATCATTTATTTTCACAGAAATCCCTGTTTTTAACCCTAAAATATCGCTGATTTTCACAGAAATCCCTGTTTTTAACCTAAAATATCGCTGATTTTCACAGAAATCCCTGTTTTTAACCTAAAATATCGCTGATTTTCACAGAAATCCCTGTTTTTAACCTAAAATATCGCTGATTTTCACAGAAATCCCTGTTTTTAACCCTAAAATATCGCTGATTTTCACAGAAATCCCTGTTTTTAACCTAAGATATCGCTGATTTTCACAGAAATCCCTGTTTTTAACCCTAAATATCGCTGATTTTCACAGAAATCCCTGTTTTTAACCCTAAAATATCGCTTATTTTCACAGAAATCCCTGTTTTTAACCCTAAAATATCGCTGATTTTCACAGAAATCCCTGTTTTTAACCTAAAATATCGCTGATTTTCACAGAAATCCCTGTTTTTAACCCTAAAATATCGCTTATTTTCACAGAAATCCGTTTTTAACCCTAAAATATCGCTGATTTTCACAGAAATCCCTGTTTTTAACCTAAAATATCGCTGATTTTCACAGAAATCCCTGTTTTTAACCTAAAATATCGCTGATTTTCACAGAAATCCCTGTTTTTAACCTAAAATATCGCTGATTTTCACAGAAATCCCTGTTTTTACCCCTAAAATATCGCTGATTTTCACAGAAATCCCTGTTTTTACCCCTAAAATATCGCTGATTTTCACAGAAATCCCGGTTTTTAACCCTGAAATATCGCTGATTTTCACAGAAATCCCTGTTTTTACCCCTAAAATATCGCTGATTTTCACAGAAATCCCGGTTTTTAACCCTGAAATATCGCTGATTTTCACAGAAATCCCTGTTTTTAACCCTAAAATATCGCTGATTTTCACAGAAATCCCTGTTTTTAACCCTAAAATATCGCTGATTTTCACAGAAATCCCTGTTTTTAACCTAAAATATCGCTGATTTTCACAGAAATCCCTGTTTTTAACCTGAAATATCGCTGATTTTCACAGAAATCCCTGTTTTTAACCTAAAATATCGCTGATTTTCACAGAAATCCCTGTTTTTAACCCTAAAATATCGCTTATTTTCACAGAAATCCCTGTTTTTAACCTAAAATATCGCTTATTTTCACAGAAATCCCTCTTTTTAACCTAAAATATCGCTGATTTTCACAGAAATCCCTGTTTTTAACCTAAAATATCGCTTATTTTCATAGAAATCCCTGTTTTTAACCTAAAATATCGCTGATTTTCACAGAAATCCCTGTTTTTAACCCTAAAATATCGCTGATTTTCACAGAAATCCCTGTTTTTAACCTAAAATATCGCTGATTTTCACAGAAATCCCTGTTTTTAACCCTAAAATATCGCTTATTTTCATAGAAATCCCTGTTTTTAACCTAAAATATCGCTGATTTTCACAGAAATCCCTGTTTTTAACCTAAAATATCGCTTATTTTCACAGAAATCCCTGTTTTTAACCTAAAATATCGCTGATTTTCACAGAAATCCCTGTTTTTAACCCTAAAATATCGCTGATTTTCATAGAAATCCCTGTTTTTAACCTAAAATATCGCTGATTTTCACAGAAATCCCTGTTTTTAACCTAAAATATCGCTGATTTTCACAGAAATCCCTGTTTTTAACCCTAAAATATCGCTGATTTTCACAGAAATCCCTGTTTTTAACCCTAAAATATCGCTGATTTTCAAGGAAATCCCTGTTTTTAACCTAAAATATCGCTTATTTTCACAGAAATCCCTGTTTTTAACCCTAAAATATCGCTTATTTTCACAGAAATCCCTGTTTTTAACCCTAAAATATCGCTGATTTTCACAGAAATCCCTGTTTTTAACCTAAAATATCGCTGATTTTCACAGAAATCCCTGTTTTTAACCCTAAAATATCGCTGATTTTCACAGAAATCCCTGTTTTTAACCCGAAAATATCGCTGATTTTCACAGAAATCCCTGTTTTTAACCTAAAATATCGCTGATTTTCACAGAAATCCCTGTTTTTAACCCTAAAATATCGCTGATTTTCACAGAAATCCCTGTTTTTAACCCGAAAATATCGCTGATTTTCACAGAAATCCCTGTTTTTAACCTAAAATATCGCTGATTTTCACAGAAATCCCTGTTTTTAACCCTAAAATATCGCTGATTTTCACAGAAATCCCGGTTTTTAACCTAAAATACCGCTGATTTTCACAGAAATCCCTGTTTTTAACCCTAAAATATCGCTGATTTTCACAGAAATCCCTGTTTTTAACCCTAAAATATCGCTGATTTTCACAGAAATCCCTGTTTTTAACCTGAGATATCGCTGATTTTCACAGAAATCCCTGTTTTTAACCCTAAAATATCGCTTGTTTTCACAGAAATCCCTGTTTTTAACCCTAAAATATCGCTGGTTTTCACAGAAATCCCTGTTTTTAACCCTAAAATATCGCTGATTTTCACAGAAATCCCTGTTTTTAACCTAAAATATCGCTTATTTTCACAGAAATCCCTGTTTTTAACCCTAAAATATCGCTGATTTTCACAGAAATCCCTGTTTTTAACCCTAAAATATCGCTGATTTTCACAGAAATCCCTGTTTTTAACCTAAAATATCGCTTATTTTCACAGAAATCCGTTTTTAACCCTAAAATATCGCTGATTTTCACAGAAATCCCTGTTTTTAACCCGAAAATATCGCTGATTTTCACAGAAATCCCTGTTTTTAACCTTAAAATATCGCTGATTTTCACAGAAATCCCTGTTTTTAACCTAAAATATCGCTGATTTTCACAGAAATCCCTGTTTTTAACCTAAAATATCGCTGATTTTCACAGAAATCCCTGTTTTTAACCCTAAAATATCGCTTATTTTCATAGAAATCCCTGTTTTTAACCCTAAAATATCGCTTATTTTCACAGAAATCCCTGTTTTTAACCTAAAATATCGCTTATTTTCACAGAAATCCCTGTTTTTAACCTAAAATATCGCTGATTTTCACAGAAATCCCTGTTTTTAACCTAAAATATCGCTGATTTTCACAGAAATCCCTGTTTTTAACCCTAAAATATCGCTGATTTTCACAGAAATCCCTGTTTTTAACCTAAAATATCGCTTATTTTCACAGAAATCCCTGCTTTTAACCCTAAAATATCGCTGATTTTCACCGAAATCCCTGTTTTTAACCTTAAAATATCGCTGATTTTCACAGAAATCCCTGTTTTTAACCCTAAAATATCGCTGATTTTCACAGAAATCCCTGTTTTTAACCCTAAAATATCGCTGATTTTCACAGAAATCCCTGTTTTTAACCTAAAATATCGCTGATTTTCACAGAAATCCCTGTTTTTAACCCTAAAATATCGCTTATTTTCACAGAAATCCCTGTTTTTAACCCTAAAATATCATTTATTTTCACAGAAATCCCTGTTTTTAACCCTAAAATATCGCTTATTTTCACAGAAATCCCTGTTTTTAACCTAAAATATCGCTGATTTTCACAGAAATCCCTGTTTTTAACCTAAAATATCGCTGATTTTCACAGAAATCCCTGTTTTTAACCCTAAAATATCGCTGATTTTCACAGAAATCCCTGTTTTTAACCTAAAATATCGCTGATTTTCACAGAAATCCCTGTTTTTAACCCTAAAATATCGCTGATTTTCACAGAAATCCCTGTTTTTAACCCTAAAATATCGCTGATTTTCACAGAAATCCCTGTTTTTAACCCTAAAATATCGCTGATTTTCACAGAAATCCCTGTTTTTAACCTAAAATATCGCTGATTTTCACAGAAATCCCTGTTTTTAACCCTAAAATATCGCTGATTTTCACAGAAATCCCTGTTTTTAACCTAAAATATCGCTTATTTTCACAGAAATCCGTTTTTAACCTGAAAATATCGCTTATTTTCACAGAAATCCCTGTTTTTAACCTAAAATATCGCTGATTTTCACAGAAATCCCTGTTTTTAACCCTAAAATATCGCTGATTTTCACAGAAATCCCTGTTTTTAACCTTAAAATATCGCTGATTTTCACAGAAATCCCTGTTTTTAACCTAAAATATCGCTTATTTTCACAGAAATCCCTGTTTTTAACCCTAAAATATCGCTTATTTTCACAGAAATCCCTGTTTTTAACCCTAAAATATCGCTGATTTTCACAGAAATCCCTGTTTTTAACCCTAAAATATCGCTGATTTTCACAGAAATCCCTGTTTTTAACCCTAAAATATCGCTGATTTTCACAGAAATCCCTGTTTTTAACCCTAAAATATCGCTGATTTTCACAGAAATCCCTGTTTTTAACCCTAAAATATCGCTGATTTTCACAGAAATCCCTGTTTTTAACCTAAAATATCGCTGATTTTCACAGAAATCCCTGTTTTTAACCTAAAATATCGCTGATTTTCACAGAAATCCCTGTTTTTAACCCTAAAATATCGCTTATTTTCACAGAAATCCCTGTTTTTAACCCGAAAATATCGCTGATTTTCACAGAAATCCCTGTTTTTAACCTAAAATATCGCTGATTTTCACAGAAATCCCTGTTTTTAACCCTAAAATATCGCTTATTTTCACAGAAATCCCTGTTTTTAACCCTAAAATATCGCTTATTTTCATAGAAATCCCTGTTTTTAACCCTAAAATATCGCTTATTTTCACAGAAATCCCTGTTTTTAACCTAAAATATCGCTGATTTTCACAGAAATCCCTGTTTTTAACCCTAAAATATCGCTGATTTTCACAGAAATCCCTGTTTTTAACCTAAAATATCGCTTATTTTCACAGAAATCCGTTTTTAACCTGAAAATATCGCTTATTTTCACAGAAATCCCTGTTTTTAACCTAAAATATCGCTGATTTTCACAGAAATCCGTTTTTAACCCTAAAATATCGCTGATTTTCACAGAAATCCCTGTTTTTAACCTTAAAATATCGCTGATTTTCACAGAAATCCCTGTTTTTAACCTAAAATATCGCTTATTTTCACAGAAATCCCTGTTTTTAACCCTAAAATATCGCTGATTTTCACAGAAATCCCTGTTTTTAACCCTAAAATATCGCTGATTTTCACAGAAATCCCTGTTTTTAACCCTAAAATATCGCTGATTTTCACAGAAATCCCTGTTTTTAACCCTAAAATATCGCTGATTTTCACAGAAATCCCTGTTTTTAACCCTAAAATATCGCTTATTTTCACAGAAATCCCTGTTTTTAACCTAAAATATCGCTGATTTTCACAGAAATCCCTGTTTTTAACCTAAAATATCGCTGATTTTCACAGAAATCCCTGTTTTTAACCCTAAAATATCGCTGATTTTCACAGAAATCCCTGTTTTTAACCCTAAAATATCGCTGATTTTCACAGAAATCCCTGTTTTTAACCCTAAAATATCGCTGATTTTCACAGAAATCCCTGTTTTTAACCCAAAATATCGCTGATTTGCACAGAAATCCCTGTTTTTAACCCTAAAATATCGCTGATTTTCACAGAAATCCCTGTTTTTAACCCTAAAATATCGCTGATTTTCACAGAAATCCCTGTTTTTAACCCTAAAATATCGCTGATTTTCACAGAAATCCCTGTTTTTAACCCTAAAATATCGCTGATTTTCACAGAAATCCCTGTTTTTAACCCTAAAATATCGCTGATTTTCACAGAAATCCCTGTTTTTAACCTAAAATATCGCTGATTTTCACAGAAATCCGTTTTTAACCCTAAAATATCGCTGATTTTCACAGAAATCCCTGTTTTTAACCCGAAAATATCGCTGATTTTCACAGAAATCCCTGTTTTTAACCTTAAAATATCGCTGATTTTCACAGAAATCCCTGTTTTTAACCTAAAATATCGCTGATTTTCACAGAAATCCCTGTTTTTAACCTAAAATATCGCTGATTTTCACAGAAATCCCTGTTTTTAACCCTAAAATATCGCTTATTTTCACAGAAATCCCTGTTTTTAACCTAAAATATCGCTTATTTTCACAGAAATCCCTGTTTTTAACCTAAAATATCGCTGATTTTCACAGAAATCCCTGTTTTTAACCTAAAATATCGCTGATTTTCACAGAAATCCCTGTTTTTAACCCTAAAATATCGCTGATTTTCACAGAAATCCCTGTTTTTAACCTAAAATATCGCTTATTTTCACAGAAATCCCTGCTTTTAACCCTAAAATATCGCTGATTTTCACCGAAATCCCTGTTTTTAACCTTAAAATATCGCTGATTTTCACAGAAATCCCTGTTTTTAACCCTAAAATATCGCTGATTTTCACAGAAATCCCTGTTTTTAACCCTAAAATATCGCTGATTTTCACAGAAATCCCTGTTTTTAACCCTAAAATATCGCTGATTTTCACAGAAATCCCTGTTTTTAACCTAAAATATCGCTGATTTTCACAGAAATCCCTGTTTTTAACCCTAAAATATCGCTGATTTTCACAGAAATCCCTGTTTTTAACCTAAAATATCGCTTATTTTCACAGAAATCCCTGTTTTTAACACTAAAATATCGCTGATTTTCACAGAAATCCCTGTTTTTAACCCTAAAATATCGCTGATTTTCACAGAAATCCCTGTTTTTAACCCTAAAATATCGCTGATTTTCACAGAAATCCCTGTTTTTAACCTAAAATATCGCTGATTTTCACAGAAATCCCTGTTTTTAACCCTAAAATATCGCTGATTTTCACAGAAATCCCTGTTTTTAACCCTAAAATATCGCTGATTTTCACAGAAATCCCTGTTTTTAACCCTAAAATATCGCTGATTTTCACAGAAATCCCTGTTTTTAACCTAAAATATCGCTTATTTTCACAGAAATCCGTTTTTAACCTGAAAATATCGCTTATTTTCACAGAAATCCCTGTTTTTAACCTAAAATATCGCTGATTTTCACAGAAATCCCTGTTTTTAACCCTAAAATATCGCTGATTTTCACAGAAATCCCTGTTTTTAACCTTAAAATATCGCTGATTTTCACAGAAATCCCTGTTTTTAACCTAAAATATCGCTTATTTTCACAGAAATCCCTGTTTTTAACCTAAAATATCGCTGATTTTCACAGAAATCCCTGTTTTTAACCCTAAAATATCGCTGATTTTCACAGAAATCCCTGTTTTTAACCCTAAAATATCGCTGATTTTCACAGAAATCCCTGTTTTTAACCCTAAAATATCGCTGATTTTCACAGAAATCCCTGTTTTTAACCCTAAAATATCGCTGATTTTCACAGAAATCCCTGTTTTTAACCCTAAAATATCGCTGATTTTCACAGAAATCCCTGTTTTTAACCCAAAATATCGCTGATTTGCACAGAAATCCCTGTTTTTAACCCTAAAATATCGCTGATTTTCACAGAAATCCCTGTTTTTAACCCTAAAATATCGCTGATTTTCACAGAAATCCCTGTTTTTAACCCTAAAATATCGCTGATTTTCACAGAAATCCCTGTTTTTAACCCTAAAATATCGCTGATTTTCACAGAAATCCCTGTTTTTAACCCTAAAATATCGCTGATTTTCACAGAAATCCCTGTTTTTAGCCCTAAAATATCGCTGATTTTCACAGAAATCCGTTTTTAACCCTAAAATATCGCTGATTTTCACAGAAATCCCTGTTTTTAACCCGAAAATATCGCTGATTTTCACAGAAATCCCTGTTTTTAACCTTAAAATATCGCTGATTTTCACAGAAATCCCTGTTTTTAACCTAAAATATCGCTGATTTTCACAGAAATCCCTGTTTTTAACCTAAAATATCGCTGATTTTCACAGAAATCCCTGTTTTTAACCCTAAAATATCGCTTATTTTCATAGAAATCCCTGTTTTTAACCCTAAAATATCGCTTATTTTCACAGAAATCCCTGTTTTTAACCTAAAATATCGCTTATTTTCACAGAAATCCCTGTTTTTAACCTAAAATATCGCTGATTTTCACAGAAATCCCTGTTTTTAACCTAAAATATCGCTGATTTTCACAGAAATCCCTGTTTTTAACCCTAAAATATCGCTGATTTTCACAGAAATCCCTGTTTTTAACCTAAAATATCGCTTATTTTCACAGAAATCCCTGCTTTTAACCCTAAAATATCGCTGATTTTCACCGAAATCCCTGTTTTTAACCTTAAAATATCGCTGATTTTCACAGAAATCCCTGTTTTTAACCCTAAAATATCGCTGATTTTCACAGAAATCCCTGTTTTTAACCCTAAAATATCGCTGATTTTCACAGAAATCCCTGTTTTTAACCCTAAAATATCGCTGATTTTCACAGAAATCCCTGTTTTTAACCCTAAAATATCGCTTATTTTCACAGAAATCCCTGTTTTTAACCCTAAAATATCATTTATTTTCACAGAAATCCCTGTTTTTAACCCTAAAATATCGCTTATTTTCACAGAAATCCCTGTTTTTAACCTAAAATATCGCTGATTTTCACAGAAATCCCTGTTTTTAACCTAAAATATCGCTTATTTTCACAGAAATCCCTGTTTTTAACCCTAAAATATCGCTGATTTTCACAGAAATCCCTGTTTTTAACCCTAAAATATCGCTGATTTTCACAGAAATCCCTGTTTTTAACCCTAAAATATCGCTGATTTTCACAGAAATCCCTGTTTTTAACCTAAAATATCGCTGATTTTCACAGAAATCCCTGTTTTTAACCCTAAAATATCGCTGATTTTCACAGAAATCCCTGTTTTTAACCTAAAATATCGCTTATTTTCACAGAAATCCGTTTTTAACCTGAAAATATCGCTTATTTTCACAGAAATCCCTGTTTTTAACCTAAAATATCGCTGATTTTCACAGAAATCCCTGTTTTTAACCCTAAAATATCGCTGATTTTCACAGAAATCCCTGTTTTTAACCCTAAAATATCGCTGATTTTCACAGAAATCCCTGTTTTTAACCCTAAAATATCGCTGATTTTCACAGAAATCCCTGTTTTTAACCCTAAAATATCGCTGATTTTCACAGAAATCCCTGTTTTTAACCTAAAATATCGCTGATTTTCACAGAAATCCCTGTTTTTAACCCTAAAATATCGCTGATTTTCACAGAAATCCCTGTTTTTAACCCTAAAATATCGCTTATTTTCACAGAAATCCCTGTTTTTAACCCTAAAATATCATTTATTTTCACAGAAATCCCTGTTTTTAACCTAAAATATCGCTGATTTTCACAGAAATCCCTGTTTTTAACCCTAAAATATCGCTGATTTTCACAGAAATCCCTGTTTTTAACCTAAAATATCGCTGATTTTCACAGAAATCCCTGTTTTTAACCCTAAAATATCGCTGATTTTCACAGAAATCCCTGTTTTTAACCTAAAATATCGCTTATTTTCACAGAAATCCCTGTTTTTAACCCTAAAATATCGCTGATTTTCACAGAAATCCCTGTTTTTAACCCTAAAATATCGCTGATTTTCACAGAAATCCCTGTTTTTAACCCTAAAATATCGCTGATTTTCACAGAAATCCCTGTTTTTAACCTAAAATATCGCTGATTTTCACAGAAATCCCTGTTTTTAACCCTAAAATATCGCTGATTTTCACAGAAATCCCTGTTTTTAACCTAAAATATCGCTGATTTTCACAGAAATCCCTGTTTTTAACCCTAAAATATCGCTTATTTTCACAGAAATCCCTGTTTTTAACCCGAAAATATCGCTTATTTTCACAGAAATCCCTGTTTTTAACCTAAAATATCGCTGATTTTCATAGAAATCCCTGTTTTTAACCCTAAAATATCGCTTATTTTCACAGAAATCCCTGTTTTTAACCCTAAAATATCGCTGATTTTCACAGAAATCCCTGTTTTTAACCCTAAAATATCGCTGATTTTCACAGAAATCCCTCTTTTTAACCTAAAATATCGCTGATTTTCACAGAAATCCCTGTTTTTAACCTAAAATATCGCTGATTTTCACAGAAATCCCTCTTTTTAACCTAAAATATCGCTGATTTTCACAGAAATCCCTCTTTTTAACCCTAAAATATCGCTGATTTTCACAGAAATCCCTGTTTTTAACCTAAAATATCGCTGATTTTCACAGAAATCCCTGTTTTTAACCCGAAATATCGCTGATTTTCACAGAAATCCCTGTTTTTAACCCGAAATATCGCTGATTTTCACAGAAATCCCTGTTTTTAACCTAAAATATCGCTGATTTTCACAGAAATCCCTGTTTTTAACCCGAAATATCGCTGATTTTCACAGAAATCCCTGTTTTTAACCTAAAATATCGCTGATTTTCACAGAAATCCCTGTTTTTAACCTAAAATATCGCTGATTTTCACAGAAATCCCTGTTTTTAACCCTAAAATATCGCTGATTTTCACAGAAATCCCTGTTTTTAACCCTAAAATATCGCTGATTTTCACAGAAACCCCTGTTTTTAACCTAAAATATCGCTTGTTTTCACAGAAACCCCTGTTTTTAACCCTAAAATTTCGCTGATTTTCACAGAAATCCCTGTTTTTAACCTAAAATATCGCTTATTTTCACAGAAATCCCTGTTTTTAACCTAAAATATCGCTGATTTTCACAGAAATCCCTGTTTTTAACCTCAAATATCGCTGATTTTCACAGAAATCCCTGTTTTTAACCCTAAAATATCGCTGATTTTCACAGAAATCCCTGTTTTTAACCTAAAATATCGCTTATTTTCACAGAAATCCCTGCTTTTAACCCTAAAATATCGCTGATTTTCACCGAAATCCCTGTTTTTAACCTTAAAATATCGCTGATTTTCACCGAAATCCCTGTTTTTAACCCTAAAATATCGCTGATTTTCACAGAAATCCCTGTTTTTAACCCTAAAATATCGCTGATTTTCACAGAAATCCCTGTTTTTAACCTAAAATATCACTGATTTTCACAGAAATCCCTGTTTTTAACCCTAAAATATCGCTTATTTTCACAGAAATCCCTGTTTTTAACCCTAAAATATCATTTATTTTCACAGAAATCCCTGTTTTTAACCCTAAAATATCGCTTATTTTCACAGAAATCCCTGTTTTTAACCTAAAATATCGCTGATTTTCACAGAAATCCCTGTTTTTAACCTAAAATATCGCTGATTTTCACAGAAATCCCTGTTTTTAACCCTAAAATATCGCTGATTTTCACAGAAATCCCTGTTTTTAACCTAAAATATCGCTTATTTTCACAGAAATCCCTGTTTTTAACCCTAAAATATCGCTGATTTTCACAGAAATCCCTGTTTTTAACCCTAAAATATCGCTGATTTTCACAGAAATCCCTGTTTTTAACCCTAAAATATCGCTGATTTTCACAGAAATCCCTGTTTTTAACCTAAAATATCGCTGATTTTCACAGAAATCCCTGTTTTTAACCCTAAAATATCGCTGATTTTCACAGAAATCCCTGTTTTTAACCTAAAATATCGCTTATTTTCACAGAAATCCGTTTTTAACCTGAAAATATCGCTTATTTTCACAGAAATCCCTGTTTTTAACCTAAAATATCGCTGATTTTCACAGAAATCCCTGTTTTTAACCTAAAATATCGCTGATTTTCACAGAAATCCCTGTTTTTAACCCTAAAATATCGCTGATTTTCACAGAAATCCCTGTTTTTAACCCTAAAATATCGCTGATTTTCACAGAAATCCCTGTTTTTAACCTAAAATATCGCTGATTTTCACAGAAATCCCTGTTTTTAACCCTAAAATATCGCTGATTTTCACAGAAATCCCTGTTTTTAACCCTAAAATATCGCTGATTTTCACAGAAATCCCTGTTTTTAACCTAAAATATCGCTGATTTTCACAGAAATCCCTGTTTTTAACCCTAAAATATCGCTGATTTTCACAGAAATCCCTGTTTTTAACCCTAAAATATCGCTTATTTTCACAGAAATCCCTGTTTTTAACCCTAAAATATCATTTATTTTCACAGAAATCCCTGTTTTTAACCTAAAATATCGCTGATTTTCACAGAAATCCCTGTTTTTAACCCTAAAATATCGCTGATTTTCACAGAAATCCCTGTTTTTAACCTAAAATATCGCTGATTTTCACAGAAATCCCTGTTTTTAACCCTAAAATATCGCTGATTTTCACAGAAATCCCTGTTTTTAACCTAAAATATCGCTTATTTTCACAGAAATCCCTGTTTTTAACCCTAAAATATCGCTGATTTTCACAGAAATCCCTGTTTTTAACCCTAAAATATCGCTGATTTTCACAGAAATCCCTGTTTTTAACCCTAAAATATCGCTGATTTTCACAGAAATCCCTGTTTTTAACCCTAAAATATCGCTGATTTTCACAGAAATCCCTGTTTTTAACCCTAAAATATCGCTGATTTTCACAGAAATCCCTGTTTTTAACCTAAAATATCGCTGATTTTCACAGAAATCCCTGTTTTTAACCCTAAAATATCGCTTATTTTCACAGAAATCCCTGTTTTTAACCCGAAAATATCGCTTATTTTCACAGAAATCCCTGTTTTTAACCTAAAATATCGCTGATTTTCATAGAAATCCCTGTTTTTAACCCTAAAATATCGCTTATTTTCACAGAAATCCCTGTTTTTAACCCTAAAATATCGCTGATTTTCACAGAAATCCCTCTTTTTAACCTAAAATATCGCTGATTTTCACAGAAATCCCTGTTTTTAACCTAAAATATCGCTGATTTTCACAGAAATCCCTCTTTTTAACCTAAAATATCGCTGATTTTCACAGAAATCCCTCTTTTTAACCCTAAAATATCGCTGATTTTCACAGAAATCCCTGTTTTTAACCTAAAATATCGCTGATTTTCACAGAAATCCCTGTTTTTAACCTAAAATATCGCTGATTTTCACAGAAATCCCTGTTTTTAACCTAAAATATCGCTGATTTTCACAGAAATCCCTGTTTTTAACCCTAAAATATCGCTGATTTTCACAGAAACCCCTGTTTTTAACCTAAAATATCGCTTGTTTTCACAGAAACCCCTGTTTTTAACCCTAAAATTTCGCTGATTTTCACAGAAATCCCTGTTTTTAACCCTAAAATATCGCTTGTTTTCACAGAAATCCCTGTTTTTAACCCTAAAATATCGCTGATTTTCACAGAAACCCCTGTTTTTAACCTCAAATATCGCTGATTTTCACAGAAATCCCTGTTTTTAACCCAAAATATCGCTTGTTTTCACAGAAATCCCTGTTTTTAACCCTAAAATATCGCTGGTTTTCACAGAAATCCCTGTTTTTAACCCTAAAATATCGCTGATTTTCACAGAAATCCCTGTTTTTAACCTAAAATATCGCTGATTTTCACAGAAATCCCTGTTTTTAACCCTAAAATATCGCTGATTTTCACAGAAATCCGTGTTTTTAACCTAAAATATCGCTGATTTTCACAGAAATCCCTGTTTTTAACCCTAAAATATCGCTGATTTTCACAGAAATCCCTGTTTTTAACCCTAAAATATCGCTGATTTTCACAGAAATCCCTGTTTTTAACCTAAAATATCGCTGATTTTCACAGAAATCCCTGTTTTTAACCCTAAAATATCGCTGATTTTCACAGAAATCCCTGTTTTTAACCTAAAATATCGCTGATTTTCACAGAAATCCCTGTTTTTAACCCTAAAATATCGCTGATTTTCACAGAAATCCCTGTTTTTAACCCTAAAATATCGCTGATTTTCACAGAAATCCCTGTTTTTAACCCTAAAATATCGCTGATTTTCACAGAAATCCCTGTTTTTAACCTAAAATATCGCTGATTTTCACAGAAATCCCTGTTTTTAACCCGAAAATATCGCTGATTTTCACAGAAATCCCTGTTTTTAACCCTAAAATATCGCTGATTTTCACAGAAATCCCTGTTTTTAACCCTAAAATATCACTGATTTTCACAGAAATCCCTGTTTTTAACCCTAAAATATCGCTGATTTTCACAGAAATCCGTTTTTAACCTTAAAATATCGCTGATTTTCACAGAAATCCCTGTTTTTAACCTTAAAATATCGCTGATTTTCACAGAAATCCCTGTTTTTAACCTTAAAATATCGCTGATTTTCACAGAAATCCCTGTTTTTAACCCTAAAATATCGCTGATTTTCACAGAAATCCCTGTTTTTAACCTAAAATATCGCTTATTTTCACAGAAATCCCTGTTTTTAACCTAAAATATCGCTTATTTTCACAGAAATCCCTGTTTTTAACCCTAAAATATCGCTGATTTTCACAGAAATCCCTGTTTTTAACCCTAAAATATCGCTTATTTTCACAGAAATCCCTGTTTTTAACCCTAAAATATCGCTGATTTTCATAGAAATCCCTGTTTTTAACCCTAAAATATCGCTGATTTTCACAGAAATCCCTGTTTTTAACCTCAAATATCGCTGATTTTCACAGAAATCCCTGTTTTTAACCTAAAATATCGCTGATTTTCACAGAAACCCCTGTTTTTAACCCTAAAATATCGCTGATTTTCACAGAAATCCCTCTTTTTAACCTAAAATATCGCTGATTTTCACAGAAATCCCTGTTTTTAACCTAAAATATCGCTTGTTTTCACAGAAATCCCTGTTTTTAACCTAAAATATCGCTGATTTTCACAGAAACCCCTGTTTTTAACCCTAAAATATCGCTGATTTTCACAGAAATCCCTCTTTTTAACCTAAAATATCGCTGATTTTCACAGAAATCCCTGTTTTTAACCTAAAATATCGCTGATTTTCACAGAAATCCCTCTTTTTAACCTAAAATATCGCTGATTTTCACAGAAATCCCTGTTTTTAACCTAAAATATCGCTGATTTTCACAGAAATCCCTCTTTTTAACCTAAAATATCGCTGATTTTCACAGAAATCCCTGTTTTTAACCCTAAAATATCGCTGATTTTCACAGAAATCCCTCTTTTTAACCCTAAATATCGCTGATTTTCACAGAAATCCCTGTTTTTAACCCGAAATATCGCTGATTTTCACAGAAATCCCTGTTTTTAACCTAAAATATCGCTGATTTTCACAGAAATCCCTGTTTTTAACCCGAAATATCGCTGATTTTCACAGAAATCCCTGTTTTTAACCTAAAATATCGCTGATTTTCACAGAAATCCCTGTTTTTAACCCTAAAATATCGCTGATTTTCACAGAAATCCCTGTTTTTAACCCTAAAATATCGCTGATTTTCACAGAAACCCCTGTTTTTAACCTAAAATATCGCTTGTTTTCACAGAAACCCCTGTTTTTAACCCTAAAATTTCGCTGATTTTCACAGAAATCCCTGTTTTTAACCCTAAAATATCGCTTGTTTTCACAGAAATCCCTGTTTTTAACCCTAAAATATCGCTGATTTTCACAGAAACCCCTGTTTTTAACCTCAAATATCGCTGATTTTCACAGAAATCCCTGCTTTTAACCCTAAAATATCGCTGATTTTCACAGAAATCCCTGTTTTTAACCCTAAAATATCGCTGATTTTCACAGAAATCCCTGTTTTTAACCTAAAATATCGCTGATTTTCACAGAAATCCCTGTTTTTAACCTCAAATATCGCTGATTTTCACAGAAATCCCTGTTTTTAACCCTAAAATATCGCTGATTTTCACAGAAATCCCTGTTTTTAACCTAAAATATCGCTGATTTTCACAGAAATCCCTGTTTTTAACCCTAAAATATCGCTTGTTTTCACAGAAATCCCTGTTTTTAACCTCAAATATCGCTGATTTTCACAGAAATCCCTGTTTTTAACCTAAAATATCGCTGATTTTCATAGAAATCCCTGTTTTTAACCCTAAATATCGCTGATTTTCACAGAAATCCCTGTTTTTAACCCTAAAATATCGCTGATTTTCACAGAAATCCCTGTTTTTAACCCTAAAATATCGCTGATTTTCACAGAAATCCCTGTTTTTAACCTGAAATATCGCTGATTTTCACAGAAATCCCTGTTTTTAACCCTAAAATATCGCTGATTTTCACAGAAATCCGTTTTTAACCCTAAAATATCGCTGATTTTCACAGAAATCCCTGTTTTTAACCTTAAAATATCGCTGATTTTCACAGAAATCCCTGTTTTTAACCTAAAATATCGCTGATTTTCACAGAAATCCCTGTTTTTAACCTAAAATATCGCTTATTTTCACAGAAATCCCTGTTTTTAACCCTAAAATATCGCTTATTTTCACAGAAATCCCTGTTTTTAACCCTAAAATATCGCTGATTTTCACAGAAATCCCTGTTTTTAACCTAAAATATCGCTGATTTTCACAGAAACCCCTGTTTTTAACCTAAAATATCGCTTGTTTTCACAGAAATCCCTGTTTTTAACCTAAAATATCGCTGATTTTCACAGAAATCCCTCTTTTTAACCTAAAATATCGCTGATTTTCACAGAAACCCCTGTTTTTAACCTAAAATATCGCTGATTTTCACAGAAATCCCTGTTTTTAACCCTAAAATATCGCTGATTTTCACAGAAATCCCTCTTTTTAACCTAAAATATCGCTGATTTTCACAGAAATCCCTGTTTTTAACCTAAAATATCGCTGATTTTCACAGAAACCCCTGTTTTTAACCTAAAATATCGCTGATTTTCACAGAAATCCCTCTTTTTAACCTAAAATATCGCTGATTTTCACAGAAATCCCTCTTTTTAACCTAAAATATCGCTGATTTTCACAGAAATCCCTCTTTTTAACCCTAAAATATCGCTGATTTTCACAGAAATCCCTGTTTTTAACCTAAAATATCGCTGATTTTCACAGAAATCCCTGTTTTTAACCCGAAATATCGCTGATTTTCACAGAAATCCCTGTTTTTAACCTAAAATATCGCTGATTTTCACAGAAATCCCTGTTTTTAACCCGAAATATCGCTGATTTTCACAGAAATCCCTGTTTTTAACCTAAAATATCGCTGATTTTCACAGAAATCCCTGTTTTTAACCTCAAATATCGCTTATTTTCACAGAAATCCCTGTTTTTAACCCTAAAATATCGCTTATTTTCACAGAAATCCCTGTTTTTAACCCTAAAATATCGCTGATTTTCACAGAAATCCCTGTTTTTAACCCTAAAATATCGCTTATTTTCACAGAAATCCCTGTTTTTAACCCTAAAATATCGCTGATTTTCACAGAAATCCCTGTTTTTAACCTAAAATATCGCTGATTTTCACAGAAATCCCTGTTTTTAACCTAAAATATCGCTGATTTTCACAGAAATCCCTGTTTTTAACCCTAAAATATCGCTGATTTTCACAGAAATCCCTGTTTTTAACCCTAAAATATCGCTGATTTTCACAGAAATCCCTGTTTTTAACCTAAAATATCGCTGATTTTCACAGAAATCCCTGTTTTTAACCCTAAAATATCGCTGATTTTCACAGAAATCCCTGTTTTTAACCTAAAATATCGCTGATTTTCACAGAAATCCCTGTTTTTAACCCTAAAATATCGCTGATTTTCACAGAAATCCCTGTTTTTAACCCTAAAATATCGCTGATTTTCACAGAAATCCCTGTTTTTAACCCTAAAATATCGCTGATTTTCACAGAAATCCCTGTTTTTAACCTAAAATATCGCTGATTTTCACAGAAATCCCTGTTTTTAACCCTAAAATATCGCTGATTTTCACAGAAATCCCTGTTTTTAACCCTAAAATATCACTGATTTTCACAGAAATCCCTGTTTTTAACCCTAAAATATCGCTGATTTTCACAGAAATCCGTTTTTAACCTTAAAATATCGCTGATTTTCACAGAAATCCCTGTTTTTAACCTTAAAATATCGCTGATTTTCACAGAAATCCCTGTTTTTAACCTTAAAATATCGCTGATTTTCACAGAAATCCCTGTTTTTAACCCTAAAATATCGCTGATTTTCACAGAAATCCCTGTTTTTAACCTAAAATATCGCTTATTTTCACAGAAATCCCTGTTTTTAACCTAAAATATCGCTTATTTTCACAGAAATCCCTGTTTTTAACCCTAAAATATCGCTGATTTTCACAGAAATCCCTGTTTTTAACCCTAAAATATCGCTTATTTTCACAGAAATCCCTGTTTTTAACCCTAAAATATCGCTGATTTTCATAGAAATCCCTGTTTTTAACCCTAAAATATCGCTGATTTTCACAGAAATCCCTGTTTTTAACCTCAAATATCGCTGATTTTCACAGAAATCCCTGTTTTTAACCTAAAATATCGCTGATTTTCACAGAAACCCCTGTTTTTAACCCTAAAATATCGCTGATTTTCACAGAAATCCCTCTTTTTAACCTAAAATATCGCTGATTTTCACAGAAATCCCTGTTTTTAACCTAAAATATCGCTTGTTTTCACAGAAATCCCTGTTTTTAACCTAAAATATCGCTGATTTTCACAGAAACCCCTGTTTTTAACCCTAAAATATCGCTGATTTTCACAGAAATCCCTCTTTTTAACCTAAAATATCGCTGATTTTCACAGAAATCCCTGTTTTTAACCTAAAATATCGCTGATTTTCACAGAAATCCCTCTTTTTAACCTAAAATATCGCTGATTTTCACAGAAATCCCTGTTTTTAACCTAAAATATCGCTGATTTTCACAGAAATCCCTCTTTTTAACCTAAAATATCGCTGATTTTCACAGAAATCCCTGTTTTTAACCCTAAAATATCGCTGATTTTCACAGAAATCCCTCTTTTTAACCCTAAATATCGCTGATTTTCACAGAAATCCCTGTTTTTAACCCGAAATATCGCTGATTTTCACAGAAATCCCTGTTTTTAACCTAAAATATCGCTGATTTTCACAGAAATCCCTGTTTTTAACCCGAAATATCGCTGATTTTCACAGAAATCCCTGTTTTTAACCTAAAATATCGCTGATTTTCACAGAAATCCCTGTTTTTAACCCTAAAATATCGCTGATTTTCACAGAAATCCCTGTTTTTAACCCTAAAATATCGCTGATTTTCACAGAAACCCCTGTTTTTAACCTAAAATATCGCTTGTTTTCACAGAAACCCCTGTTTTTAACCCTAAAATTTCGCTGATTTTCACAGAAATCCCTGTTTTTAACCCTAAAATATCGCTTGTTTTCACAGAAATCCCTGTTTTTAACCCTAAAATATCGCTGATTTTCACAGAAACCCCTGTTTTTAACCTCAAATATCGCTGATTTTCACAGAAATCCCTGCTTTTAACCCTAAAATATCGCTGATTTTCACAGAAATCCCTGTTTTTAACCCTAAAATATCGCTGATTTTCACAGAAATCCCTGTTTTTAACCTAAAATATCGCTGATTTTCACAGAAATCCCTGTTTTTAACCTAAAATATCGCTGATTTTCACAGAAATCCCTGTTTTTAACCCTAAAATATCGCTGATTTTCACAGAAATCCCTGTTTTTAACCTAAAATATCGCTGATTTTCACAGAAATCCCTGTTTTTAACCTCAAATATCGCTGATTTTCACAGAAATCCCTGTTTTTAACCCTAAAATATCGCTGATTTTCACAGAAATCCCTGTTTTTAACCTCAAATATCGCTGATTTTCACAGAAATCCCTGTTTTTAACCCTAAAATATCGCTTGTTTTCACAGAAATCCCTGTTTTTAACCTCAAATATCGCTGATTTTCACAGAAATCCCTGTTTTTAACCTAAAATATCGCTGATTTTCATAGAAATCCCTGTTTTTAACCCTAAATATCGCTGATTTTCACAGAAATCCCTGTTTTTAACCCTAAAATATCGCTGATTTTCACAGAAATCCCTGTTTTTAACCCTAAAATATCGCTGATTTTCACAGAAATCCCTGTTTTTAACCTGAAATATCGCTGATTTTCACAGAAATCCCTGTTTTTAACCCTAAAATATCGCTGATTTTCACAGAAATCCGTTTTTAACCCTAAAATATCGCTGATTTTCACAGAAATCCCTGTTTTTAACCTTAAAATATCGCTGATTTTCACAGAAATCCCTGTTTTTAACCTAAAATATCGCTGATTTTCACAGAAATCCCTGTTTTTAACCTAAAATATCGCTTATTTTCACAGAAATCCCTGTTTTTAACCCTAAAATATCGCTTATTTTCACAGAAATCCCTGTTTTTAACCCTAAAATATCGCTGATTTTCACAGAAATCCCTGTTTTTAACCTAAAATATCGCTGATTTTCACAGAAACCCCTGTTTTTAACCTAAAATATCGCTTGTTTTCACAGAAATCCCTGTTTTTAACCTAAAATATCGCTGATTTTCACAGAAATCCCTCTTTTTAACCTAAAATATCGCTGATTTTCACAGAAACCCCTGTTTTTAACCTAAAATATCGCTGATTTTCACAGAAATCCCTGTTTTTAACCCTAAAATATCGCTGATTTTCACAGAAATCCCTCTTTTTAACCTAAAATATCGCTGATTTTCACAGAAATCCCTGTTTTTAACCTAAAATATCGCTGATTTTCACAGAAACCCCTGTTTTTAACCTAAAATATCGCTGATTTTCACAGAAATCCCTCTTTTTAACCTAAAATATCGCTGATTTTCACAGAAATCCCTCTTTTTAACCTAAAATATCGCTGATTTTCACAGAAATCCCTCTTTTTAACCCTAAAATATCGCTGATTTTCACAGAAATCCCTGTTTTTAACCTAAAATATCGCTGATTTTCACAGAAATCCCTGTTTTTAACCCGAAATATCGCTGATTTTCACAGAAATCCCTGTTTTTAACCTAAAATATCGCTGATTTTCACAGAAATCCCTGTTTTTAACCCGAAATATCGCTGATTTTCACAGAAATCCCTGTTTTTAACCTAAAATATCGCTGATTTTCACAGAAATCCCTGTTTTTAACCTCAAATATCGCTTATTTTCACAGAAATCCCTGTTTTTAACCCTAAAATATCGCTTATTTTCACAGAAATCCCTGTTTTTAACCCTAAAATATCGCTGATTTTCACAGAAATCCCTGTTTTTAACCTAAAATATCGCTGATTTTCACAGAAACCCCTGTTTTTAACCTAAAATATCGCTTGTTTTCACAGAAATCCCTGTTTTTAACCTAAAATATCGCTGATTTTCACAGAAATCCCTCTTTTTAACCCTAAAATATCGCTGATTTTCACAGAAATCCCTCTTTTTAACCTAAAATATCGCTGATTTTCACAGAAATCCCTCTTTTTAACCTAAAATATCGCTGATTTTCACAGAAATCCCTGTTTTTAACCCTAAAATATCGCTGATTTTCACAGAAATCCCTCTTTTTAACCTAAAATATCGCTGATTTTCACAGAAATCCCTGTTTTTAACCTAAAATATCGCTGATTTTCACAGAAACCCCTGTTTTTAACATAAAATATCGCTGATTTTCACAGAAATCCCTCTTTTTAACCTAAAATATCGCTGATTTTCACAGAAATCCCTCTTTTTAACCTAAAATATCGCTGATTTTCACAGAAATCCCTCTTTTTAACCCTAAAATATCGCTGATTTTCACAGAAATCCCTGTTTTTAACCTAAAATATCGCTGATTTTCACAGAAATCCCTGTTTTTAACCTAAAATATCGCTGATTTTCACAGAAATCCCTGTTTTTAACCCGAAATATCGCTGATTTTCACAGAAATCCCTGTTTTTAACCTAAAATATCGCTGATTTTCACAGAAATCCCTGTTTTTAACCTCAAATATCGCTGATTTTCACAGAAATCCCTGTTTTTAACCCTAAAATATCGCTGATTTTCACAGAAATCCCTGTTTTTAACCCTAAAATATCGCTGATTTTCACAGAAACCCCTGTTTTTAACCTAAAATATCGCTTGTTTTCACAGAAACCCCTGTTTTTAACCCTAAAATTTCGCTGATTTTCACAGAAATCCCTGTTTTTAACCCTAAAATATCGCTGATTTTCACAGAAATCCCTGTTTTTAACCCTAAAATATCGCTGATTTTCACAGAAACCCCTGTTTTTAACCTCAAATATCGCTGATTTTCACAGAAATCCCTGTTTTTAACCCTAAAATATCGCTTGTTTTCACAGAAATCCCTGTTTTTAACCCTAAAATATCGCTGGTTTTCACAGAAATCCCTGTTTTTAACCCTAAAATATCGCTGATTTTCACAGAAATCCCTGTTTTTAACCTAAAATATCGCTTATTTTCACAGAAATCCCTGTTTTTAACCCTAAAATATCGCTGATTTTCACAGAAATCCCTGTTTTTAACCCTAAAATATCGCTGATTTTCACAGAAATCCCTGTTTTTAACCTAAAATATCGCTTATTTTCACAGAAATCCCTGTTTTTAACCCTAAAATATCGCTGATTTTCACAGAAATCCCTGTTTTTAACCCTAAAATATCGCTGATTTTCACAGAAATCCCTGTTTTTAACCCTAAAATATCGCTGATTTTCACAGAAATCCCTGTTTTTAACCTAAAATATCGCTGATTTTCACAGAAATCCCTGTTTTTAACCTCAAATATCGCTGATTTTCACAGAAATCCCTGTTTTTAACCTCAAATATCGCTGATTTTCACAGAAATCCCTGTTTTTAACCTAAAATATCGCTGATTTTCACAGAAATCCCTGTTTTTAACCCTAAAATATCGCTTGTTTTCACAGAAATCCCTGTTTTTAACCTCAAATATCGCTGATTTTCACAGAAATCCCTGTTTTTAACCCTAAAATATTGCTTATTTTCACAGAAATCCCTGTTTTTAACCCTAAAATATCGCTTGTTTTCACAGAAATCCCTGTTTTTAACCCTAAAATATCGCTGATTTTCACAGAAACCCCTGTTTTTAACCTCAAATATCGCTGATTTTCACAGAAATCCCTGCTTTTAACCCTAAAATATCGCTGATTTTCACAGAAATCCCTGTTTTTAACCCTAAAATATCGCTGATTTTCACAGAAATCCCTGTTTTTAACCTAAAATATCGCTGATTTTCACAGAAATCCCTGTTTTTAACCCTAAAATATCGCTGATTTTCACAGAAATCCCTGTTTTTAACCTAAAATATCGCTGATTTTCACAGAAATCCCTGTTTTTAACCTAAAATATCGCTGATTTTCACAGAAATCCCTGTTTTTAACCTAAAATATCGCTGATTTTCACAGAAATCCCTGTTTTTAACCCTAAAATATCGCTGATTTTCACAGAAATCCCTGTTTTTAACCTCAAATATCGCTGATTTTCACAGAAATCCCTGTTTTTAACCCTAAAATATCGCTTGTTTTCACAGAAATCCCTGTTTTTAACCTCAAATATCGCTGATTTTCACAGAAATCCCTGTTTTTAACCTAAAATATCGCTGATTTTCATAGAAATCCCTGTTTTTAACCCTAAATATCGCTGATTTTCACAGAAATCCCTGTTTTTAACCCTAAAATATCGCTGATTTTCACAGAAATCCCTGTTTTTAACCCTAAAATATCGCTGATTTTCACAGAAATCCCTGTTTTTAACCTAAAATATCGCTGATTTTCATAGAAATCCCTGTTTTTAACCCTAAAATATCGCTTATTTTCACAGAAATCCCTGTTTTTAACCTAAAATATCGCTGATTTTCACAGAAATCCCTGTTTTTAACCCTAAAATATCGCTGATTTTCACAGAAATCCCTGTTTTTAACCCTAAAATATCGCTGATTTTCACAGAAATCCCTGTTTTTAACCTGAAATATCGCTGATTTTCACAGAAATCCCTGTTTTTAACCCTAAAATATCGCTGATTTTCACAGAAATCCGTTTTTAACCCTAAAATATCGCTGATTTTCACAGAAATCCCTGTTTTTAACCCGAAAATATCGCTGATTTTCACAGAAATCCCTGTTTTTAACCTTAAAATATCGCTGATTTTCACAGAAATCCCTGTTTTTAACCTAAAATATCGCTTATTTTCACAGAAATCCCTGTTTTTAACCTAAAATATCGCTTATTTTCACAGAAATCCCTGTTTTTAACCCTAAAATATCGCTTATTTTCACAGAAATCCCTGTTTTTAACCCTAAAATATCGCTTATTTTCACAGAAATCCCTGTTTTTAACCCTAAAATATCGCTGATTTTCACAGAAATCCCTGTTTTTAACCCTGAAATATCGCTGATTTTCACAGAAACCCCTGTTTTTAACCTAAAATATCGCTTGTTTTCACAGAAATCCCTGTTTTTAACCTAAAATATCGCTGATTTTCACAGAAATCCCTCTTTTTAACCCTAAAATATCGCTGATTTTCACAGAAATCCCTCTTTTTAACCTAAAATATCGCTGATTTTCACAGAAATCCCTGTTTTTAACCTAAAATATCGCTGATTTTCACAGAAATCCCTGTTTTTAACCCTAAAATATCGCTGATTTTCACAGAAATCCCTGTTTTTAACCTAAAATATCGCTGATTTTCACAGAAATCCCTGTTTTTAACCTAAAATATCGCTGATTTTCACAGAAATCCCTCTTTTTAACCTAAAATATCGCTGATTTTCACAGAAATCCCTCTTTTTAACCTCAAATATCGCTGATTTTCACAGAAATCCCTGTTTTTAACCCTAAAATATCGCTGATTTTCACAGAAATCCCTGTTTTTCACCTGAAATATCGCTGATTTTCACAGAAATCCCTGTTTTTAACCCTAAAATATCGCTTGTTTTCACAGAAATCCCTGTTTTTAACCTCAAATATCGCTGATTTTCACAGAAATCCCTGTTTTTAACCTAAAATATCGCTGATTTTCATAGAAATCCCTGTTTTTAACCCTAAATATCGCTGATTTTCACAGAAATCCCTGTTTTTAACCCTAAAATATCGCTGATTTTCACAGAAATCCCTGTTTTTAACCCTAAAATATCGCTGATTTTCACAGAAATCCCTGTTTTTAACCTGAAATATCGCTGATTTTCACAGAAATCCCTGTTTTTAACCCTAAAATATCGCTGATTTTCACAGAAATCCGTTTTTAACCCTAAAATATCGCTGATTTTCACAGAAATCCCTGTTTTTAACCCGAAAATATCGCTGATTTTCACAGAAATCCCTGTTTTTAACCTTAAAATATCGCTGATTTTCACAGAAATCCCTGTTTTTAACCTAAAATATCGCTTATTTTCACAGAAATCCCTGTTTTTAACCTAAAATATCGCTTATTTTCACAGAAATCCCTGTTTTTAACCCTAAAATATCGCTTATTTTCACAGAAATCCCTGTTTTTAACCCTAAAATATCGCTGATTTTCACAGAAATCCCTGTTTTTAACCCTAAAATATCGCTGATTTTCACAGAAATCCCTGTTTTTAACCTAAAATATCGCTGATTTTCACAGAAACCCCTGTTTTTAACCTAAAATATCGCTTGTTTTCACAGAAATCCCTGTTTTTAACCTAAAATATCGCTGATTTTCACAGAAATCCCTCTTTTTAACCCTAAAATATCGCTGATTTTCACAGAAATCCCTGTTTTTAACCTAAAATATCGCTGATTTTCACAGAAATCCCTCTTTTTAACCTAAAATATCGCTGATTTTCACAGAAATCCCTGTTTTTAACCCTAAAATATCGCTGATTTTCACAGAAATCCCTCTTTTTAACCTAAAATATCGCTGATTTTCACAGAAATCCCTCTTTTTAACCTAAAATATCGCTGATTTTCACAGAAATCCCTCTTTTTAACCTAAAATATCGCTGATTTTCACAGAAATCCCTCTTTTTAACCCTAAAATATCGCTGATTTTCACAGAAATCCCTGTTTTTAACCCTAAAATATCGCTGATTTTCACAGAAATCCCTGTTTTTAACATAAAATATCGCTGATTTTCATAGAAATCCCTGTTTTTAACCCTAAAATATCGCTTATTTTCACAGAAATCCCTGTTTTTAACCTAAAATATCGCTGATTTTCACAGAAATCCCTGTTTTTAACCCTAAAATATCGCTGATTTTCACAGAAATCCCTGTTTTTAACCCTAAAATATCGCTGATTTTCACAGAAATCCCTGTTTTTAACCTGAAATATCGCTGATTTTCACAGAAATCCCTGTTTTTAACCCTAAAATATCGCTGATTTTCACAGAAATCCCTGTTTTTAACCCTAAAATATCGCTGATTTTCACAGAAATCCCTGTTTTTAACCCGAAAATATCGCTGATTTTCACAGAAATCCCTGTTTTTAACCTTAAAATATCGCTGATTTTCACAGAAATCCCTGTTTTTAACCTAAAATATCGCTTATTTTCACAGAAATCCCTGTTTTTAACCTAAAATATCGCTTATTTTCACAGAAATCCCTGTTTTTAACCCTAAAATATCGCTTATTTTCACAGAAATCCCTGTTTTTAACCCTAAAATATCGCTGATTTTCACAGAAATCCCTGTTTTTAACCCTAAAATATCGCTGATTTTCACAGAAATCCCTGTTTTTAACCTAAAATATCGCTGATTTTCACAGAAACCCCTGTTTTTAACCTAAAATATCGCTTGTTTTCACAGAAATCCCTGTTTTTAACCTAAAATATCGCTGATTTTCACAGAAATCCCTCTTTTTAACCCTAAAATATCGCTGATTTTCACAGAAATCCCTCTTTTTAACCTAAAATATCGCTGATTTTCACAGAAATCCCTGTTTTTAACCTAAAATATCGCTGATTTTCACAGAAATCCCTGTTTTTAACCCTAAAATATCGCTGATTTTCACAGAAATCCCTGTTTTTAACCTAAAATATCGCTGATTTTCACAGAAATCCCTGTTTTTAACCTAAAATATCGCTGATTTTCACAGAAATCCCTCTTTTTAACCTAAAATATCGCTGATTTTCACAGAAATCCCTCTTTTTAACCTCAAATATCGCTGATTTTCACAGAAATCCCTGTTTTTAACCCTAAAATATCGCTGATTTTCACAGAAATCCCTGTTTTTCACCTGAAATATCGCTGATTTTCACAGAAATCCCTGTTTTTAACCCTAAAATATCGCTTGTTTTCACAGAAATCCCTGTTTTTAACCTCAAATATCGCTGATTTTCACAGAAATCCCTGTTTTTAACCTAAAATATCGCTGATTTTCACAGAAATCCCTGTTTTTAACCTAAAATATCGCTGATTTTCACAGAAATCCCTGTTTTTAACCCTAAAATATCGCTGATTTTCACAGAAATCCCTGTTTTTAACCCTAAAATATCGCTGATTTTCACAGAAATCCCTGTTTTTAACCTGAAATATCGCTGATTTTCACAGAAATCCCTGTTTTTAACCCTAAAATATCGCTGATTTTCACAGAAATCCCTGTTTTTAACCCGAAAAATATCGCTGATTTTCACAGAAATCCCTGTTTTTAACCTTAAAATATCGCTGATTTTCACAGAAATCCCTGTTTTTAACCTAAAATATCGCTTATTTTCACAGAAATCCCTGTTTTTAACCTAAAATATCGCTTATTTTCACAGAAACCCCTGTTTTTAACCTAAAATATCGCTTGTTTTCACAGAAATCCCTGTTTTTAACCTAAAATATCGCTGATTTTCACAGAAATCCCTCTTTTTAACCCTAAAATATCGCTGATTTTCACAGAAATCCCTGTTTTTAACCTAAAATATCGCTGATTTTCACAGAAATCCCTCTTTTTAACCTAAAATATCGCTGATTTTCACAGAAATCCCTGTTTTTAACCCTAAAATATCGCTGATTTTCACAGAAATCCCTGTTTTTAACCCTAAAATATCGCTGATTTTCACAGAAATCCCTGTTTTTAACCTAAAATATCGCTGATTTTCACAGAAATCCCTGTTTTTAACCCGAAATATCGCTGATTTTCACAGAAATCCCTGTTTTTAACCTAAAATATCGCTGATTTTCACAGAAATCCCTGTTTTTAACCCGAAATATCGCTGATTTTCACAGAAATCCCTGTTTTTAACCTAAAATATCGCTGATTTTCACAGAAATCCCTGTTTTTAACCTAAAATATCGCTGATTTTCACAGAAATCCCTGTTTTTAACCCTAAAATATCGCTGATTTTCACAGAAATCCCTGTTTTTAACCCTAAAATATCGCTGATTTTCACAGAAACCCGTTTTTAACCCTAAAATATCGCTGATTTTCACAGAAATCCCTGTTTTTAACCCTAAAATATCGCTTGTTTTCACAGAAACCCCTGTTTTTAACCCTAAAATTTCGCTGATTTTCACAGAAATCCCTGTTTTTAACCCTAAAATATCGCTTGTTTTCACAGAAATCCCTGTTTTTAACCCTAAAATATCGCTGATTTTCACAGAAACCCCTGTTTTTAACCTCAAATATCGCTGATTTTCACAGAAATCCCTGTTTTTAACCCTAAAATATCGCTTGTTTTCACAGAAATCCCTGTTTTTAACCCTAAAATATCGCTGGTTTTCACAGAAATCCCTGTTTTTAACCCTAAAATATCGCTGATTTTCACAGAAATCCCTGTTTTTAACCTAAAATATCGCTGATTTTCACAGAAATCCCTGTTTTTAACCTAAAATATCGCTTACTTTCACAGAAATCCCTGTTTTTAACCCTAAAATATCGCCGATTTTCACAGAAATCCCTGTTTTTAACCCTAAAATATCGCTGATTTTCACAGAAATCCCTGTTTTTAACCTCAAATATCGCTTGTTTTCACAGAAATCCCTGTTTTTAACCTAAAATATCGCTGATTTTCACAGAAATCCCTGTTTTTAACCTCAAATATCGCTGATTTTCACAGAAATCCCTGTTTTTAACCTCAAATATCGCTGATTTTCACAGAAATCCCTGTTTTTAACCCTAAAATATCGCTGATTTTCACAGAAATCCCTGTTTTTAACCTCAAATATCGCTGATTTTCACAGAAATCCCTGTTTTTAACCTAAAATATCGCTTGTTTTCACAGAAATCCCTGTTTTTAACCTCAAATATCGCTGATTTTCACAGAAATCCCTGTTTTTAACCCTAAAATATCGCTGATTTTCACAGAAATCCCTGTTTTTAACCCTAAAATATCGCTTGTTTTCACAGAAATCCCTGTTTTTAACCCTAAAATATCGCTGATTTTCACAGAAACCCCTGTTTTTAACCTCAAATATCGCTGATTTTCACAGAAATCCCTGCTTTTAACCCTAAAATATCGCTGATTTTCACAGAAATCCCTGTTTTTAACCCTAAAATATCGCTGGTTTTCACAGAAATCCCTGTTTTTAACCTAAAATATCGCTGATTTTCACAGAAATCCCTGTTTTTAACCCTAAAATATCGCTGATTTTCACAGAAATCCCTGTTTTTAACCCTAAAATATCGCTGATTTTCACAGAAATCCCTGTTTTTAACCTCAAATATCGCTGATTTTCACAGAAATCCCTGTTTTTAACCTCAAATATCGCTGATTTTCACAGAAATCCCTGTTTTTAACCCTAAAATATCGCTGATTTTCACAGAAACCCCTGTTTTTAACCTCAAATATCGCTGATTTTCACAGAAATCCCTCTTTTTAACCCTAAAATATCGCTTGTTTTCACAGAAATCCCTGTTTTTAACCTCAAATATCGCTGATTTTCACAGAAATCCCTGTTTTTAACCTAAAATATCGCTGATTTTCATAGAAATCCCTGTTTTTAACCTAAAATATCGCTGATTTTCATAGAAATCCCTGTTTTTAACCCTAAAATATCGCTGATTTTCACAGAAATCCCTGTTTTTAACCCTAAATATCGCTGATTTTCACAGAAATCCCTGTTTTTAACCCTAAAATATCGCTGATTTTCACAGAAATCCCTGTTTTTAACCCTAAAATATCGCTGATTTTCACAGAAATCCCTGTTTTTAACCTAAAATATCGCTGATTTTCATAGAAATCCCTGTTTTTAACCCTAAAATATCGCTGATTTTCACAGAAATCCCTGTTTTTAACCTAAAATATCGCTGATTTTCACAGAAATCCCTGTTTTTAACCCTAAAATATCGCTGATTTTCACAGAAATCCCTGTTTTTAACCCTAAAATATCGCTGATTTTCACAGAAATCCCTGTTTTTAACCTGAAATATCGCTGATTTTCACAGAAATCCCTGTTTTTAACCCTAAAATATCGCTGATTTTCACAGAAATCCGTTTTTAACCCTAAAATATCGCTGATTTTCACAGAAATCCCTGTTTTTAACCCGAAAATATCGCTGATTTTCACAGAAATCCCTGTTTTTAACCTTAAAATATCGCTGATTTTCACAGAAATCCCTGTTTTTAACCTAAAATATCGCTTATTTTCACAGAAATCCCTGTTTTTAACCTAAAATATCGCTTATTTTCACAGAAATCCCTGTTTTTAACCCTAAAATATCGCTTATTTTCACAGAAATCCCTGTTTTTAACCCTAAAATATCGCTGATTTTCACAGAAATCCCTGTTTTTAACCCTAAAATATCGCTGATTTTCACAGAAATCCCTGTTTTTAACCTAAAATATCGCTGATTTTCACAGAAATCCCTGTTTTTAACCCTAAAATATCGCTTGTTTTCACAGAAATCCCTGTTTTTAACCCTAAAATATCGCTTGTTTTCACAGAAATCCCTGTTTTTAACCTAAAATATCGCTGATTTTCACAGAAATCCCTCTTTTTAACCTAAAATATCGCTGATTTTCACAGAAATCCCTGTTTTTAACCTAAAATATCGCTGATTTTCACAGAAATCCCTGTTTTTAACCCTAAAATATCGCTGATTTTCACAGAAATCCCTGTTTTTAACCCTAAAATATCGCTGATTTTCACAGAAATCCCTGTTTTTAACCTCAAATATCGCTGATTTTCACAGAAATCCCTGTTTTTAACCTCAAATATCGCTGATTTTCACAGAAATCCCTCTTTTTAACCTAAAATATCGCTGATTTTCACAGAAATCCCTCTTTTTAACCTAAAATATCGCTGATTTTCACAGAAATCCCTCTTTTTAACCTAAAATATCGCTGATTTTCACAGAAATCCCTCTTTTTAACCCTAAAATATCGCTGATTTTCACAGAAATCCCTGTTTTTAACCTAAAATATCGCTGATTTTCACAGAAATCCCTGTTTTTAACCCGAAATATCGCTGATTTTCACAGAAATCCCTGTTTTTAACCTAAAATATCGCTGATTTTCACAGAAATCCCTGTTTTTAACCCGAAATATCGCTGATTTTCACAGAAATCCCTGTTTTTAACCCGAAATATCGCTGATTTTCACAGAAATCCCTGTTTTTAACCTAAAATATCGCTGATTTTCACAGAAATCCCTGTTTTTAACCCTAAAATATCGCTGATTTTCACAGAAATCCCTGTTTTTAACCTAAAATATCGCTGATTTTCACAGAAACCCCTGTTTTTAACCTAAAATATCGCTTGTTTTCACAGAAACCCCTGTTTTTAACCCTAAAATTTCGCTGATTTTCACAGAAATCCCTGTTTTTAACCCTAAAATATCGCTTGTTTTCACAGAAATCCCTGTTTTTAACCCTAAAATATCGCTGATTTTCACAGAAACCCCTGTTTTTAACCTCAAATATCGCTGATTTTCACAGAAATCCCTGTTTTTAACCCTAAAATATCGCTTGTTTTCACAGAAATCCCTGTTTTTAACCCTAAAATATCGCTTGTTTTCACAGAAATCCCTGTTTTTAACCCTAAAATATCGCTTATTTTCACAGAAATCCCTGTTTTTAACCCTAAAATATCGCTGATTTTCACAGAAATCCCTGTTTTTAACCCTAAAATATCGCTGATTTTCACAGAAATCCCTGTTTTTAACCCGAAAATATCGCTGATTTTCACAGAAATCCCTGTTTTTAACCTAAAATATCGCTGATTTTCACAGAAATCCCTGCTTTTAACCTAAAAAATCGCTGATTTTCACAGAAATCCCTGTTTTTAACCTAAAATATCGCTGATTTTCACAGAAATCCCTGCTTTCAACCCTAAAATATCGCTGATTTTCACAGAAATCCCTGTTTTTAACCTAAAATATCGCTGATTTTCACAGAAATCCGTTTTTAACCTAAAATATCGCTGATTTTCACAGAAATCCCTGTTTTTAACCCTAAAATATCGCTGATTTTCACAGAAATCCCTGCTTTTAACCCTAAAATATCGCTGATTTTCACAGAAATCCCTCTTTTTAACCTAAAATATCGCTGATTTTCACAGAAATCCCTGTTTTTAACCCTAAAATATCGCTGATTTTCACAGAAATCCCTGCTTTTAACCCTAAAATATCGCTGATTTTCACAGAAATCCCTCTTTTTAACCTAAAATATCGCTGATTTTCACAGAAATCCCTGTTTTTAACCCTAAAATATCGCTGATTTTCACAGAAATCCCTGTTTTTAACCCTAAAACATCGCTGATTTTCACAGAAATCCCTGTTTTTAACCTAAAATATCGCTGATTTTCACAGAAATCCCTGTTTTTAACCCTAAAATATCGCTGATTTTCACAGAAATCCCTGTTTTTAACCCTGAAATATCGCTGATTTTCACAGAAATCCCTGTTTTTAACCCTGAAATATCGCTGATTTTCACAGAAATCCCTGTTTTTAACCCTAAAATATCGCTGATTTTCACAGAAATCCCTGTTTTTAACCTAAAATATCGCTGATTTTCACAGAAATCCCTGTTTTTAACCTAAAATATCACTGATTTTCACAGAAATCCCTGATTTTAACACTAAAATATCGCTTATTTTCACAGAAATCCCTGTTTTTCACCTGAAATATCGCTGATTTTCACAGAAATCCCTGATTTTAACCCTAAAATATCGCTTATTTTCACAGAAATCCCTGTTTTTAACCTAAAATATCGCTGATTTTCACAGAAATCCCTGTTTTTAACCCTAAATATCGCTTATTTTCACAGAAATCCCTGTTTTTAACCCTAAAATATCGCTGATTTTCACAGAAATCCCTGTTTTTAACCCTAAAATATCGCTGATTTTCACAGAAATCCCTGTTTTTAACCCTAAAATATCGCTGATTTTCACAGAAATCCCTGTTTTTAACCTAAAATATCGCTTATTTTCACAGAAATCCCTGTTTTTAACCTAAAATATCGCTGATTTTCACAGAAATCCCTGTTTTTAACCTAAAATATCGCTGATTTTCACAGAAATCCCTGTTTTTAACCTAAAATATCGCTGATTTTCACAGAAATCCCTGTTTTTAACACTAAAATATCGCTTATTTTCACAGAAATCCCTGTTTTTAACCTAAAATATCGCTGATTTTCACAGAAATCCCTGTTTTTAACCCTAAAATATCGCTTATTTTCACAGAAATCCCTGTTTTTAACCCTAAAATATCACTTATTTTCACAGAAATCCCTGTTTTTAACCTAAAATATCGCTGATTTTCACAGAAATCCCTGTTTTTAACCCTAAAATATCGCTGATTTTCACAGAAATCCCTGTTTTTAACCCTAAAATATCGCTGATTTTCACAGAAATCCCTGTTTTTAACCCTAAATATCCCCAATTTCTACCCTAAACATTGTCATTTTTGACCAAAAAGTGCCATTTTTACCCCAATTTGACCCTAAATCTCCATTTTTCCCCCTAAAACCCCTAAATTCACCCAAAATCCCCCCCCCCCCGGCCCCGATTTGCCCAAATTCGCCCTTTTTCGCCCCAAAATCGGCTCCCACCTTGAGGAAAATCCCGACGTTTTTCACCTTCTTCTTCACCGCCGTCAGCAGCACCGCGGGGCCGTCCTGCAGCGACCCACAAGTGCCCCATAGCGACCCATAAGTGCCCCATAGCGACCCACAGCTGCCCCATAGCGACCCACAGCTGCCCCATAGCGACCCACAGCTGCCCCATAGCGACCCATAAGTGCCCCATAGCGACCCACAGCTGCCCCATAGCGACCCACAGCTGCCCCATAGCCGCCCTATACTCTCCCCATAGCCACCCCATAAGTGCCCCATAGCAACCCACAACCGCTTCATAACTGCCCCTTCAGTGCCCCATAACTGCCCCTTAAGTGCCCCATAGCCTCCCCATAGCCACCCCATAAGCGACCCCACAGCCCCACAAGTGTCCCCATAAGTGACCCCACAGCCCTACAAGTGACCCCATAAGTGACCCCACAACCGACCCCATAAATGACCCCACAGCCCACAACTGGCCCCACAACTGGCCCCACAACCTCTTAAGTGACCCCTTAAGTGACCCCACAGCCCCATAACCGACCCACAGCCCCACAAGTGACCCCATAATCAACCCCACAACCCCATAAGTGACCCCACAAGTGACCCCACAAGTGACCCCACAAGTGACCCCACAAGTGACCCCACAAGTGACCCCACAAGTGACCCCATAACCGACCCCACAGCCCAATAAGTGACCCATAACCGACCCCACAGCCCCATAAGTGACCCCACAGCCCCATAAGTGACCCCATAACCGACCCCACAGCCCCATAACCGACCCCACAGCCCCATAACCGACCCCATAACCGACCCCACAGCCCCATAAGTGACCCACAGCCCCATAAGTGACCCATAACCGACCCCATAACCGACCCACAGCCCCTTAAGTGACCCCACAGCCCCATAACTGACCCCATAATCAACCCCACAACCCCATAAGTGACCCCACAAGTGACCCCATAATCCACCCCACAGCCCCTTAAGTGACCCCTTAAGTGACCCCACAAGTGACCCCACAAGTGACCCCACAAGTGACCCCACAGCCGACCCCACAGCCGACCCACAGCCCCATAACCCCATAAGTGACCCCATAACCGACCCCACAGCCCCATAAGTGACCCCACAGCCCCATAAGTGACCCCATAACCGACCCCACAGCCCCATAACCGACCCCACAGCCCCATAAGTGACCCCATAACCGACCCCACCTCCTCCACCAGCACGGTGTCCCCAATGAAGATGGCGTACGGCCGCCCTTCCCTGCAGCTCAGCTCCGACAGCCCCACGTTGACGCTGAACACCATCCCTAATTGGGGGGGGCATTAATTAGGGGGGGGGGGGGGGGGCGGCGTTAATTAGGGGGGTGTTAATTAAGGGGGGGGGATGTTGTTAGTAATGAAGAGGCTTTCAGTTGTTTGGGGGTTTGAGTTTATTTGGGGGGGGGGGCATTAATTGGGGGGGTCCCAATTATTTCACAGGATCTCAATTGGGGGGGGGTCCCATTAATTGAGGGGGGGGTCTCAATTATCTGGGGGGGTCGCATTAATTGGGGAGGGTCCCATTAATTGAGGGGGGGGTCTCAATTATCTGGGGGGTCGCATTAATTGGGGAGGGTCCCATTAATTGGGGGGGGGGGGGGGGTCTCAATTATCTGGGGGGGTCGCATTAATTGGGGAGGGTCCCATTAATTGGGGGGGGGGGGGTCTCAATTATCTGGGGGGTCGCATTAATTGGGGGGGGTTCATTAAGTAGGGGGGGGTCCCATTAATTATAGGGGGGGGTCCCTAATATTTGTTGGGCCCCATTCATTAAGGGGGGGGGGTCCCATTAATTGGAGGAGGGGTTCATTAAGTACAGGGGGGGTCCCATTCATTAAGGGGGGTTCATTAAGTGGGGGGGGCCCCATTAATTAGGGGGGGGTTCATTAAGTAGGGGGGGGTCCCATTCATTGGGGGGGGTCCCATTAATTAGGGGGGGGGTTCATTAAGTAGGGGGGGGGGTCCCATTCATTGGGGGGGGTCATATTAATTAGGGGGGGGTCCCATTCATTAGGGGGGGTCCCATTAATTGGAGGAGAGGTTCATTAAGTACAGGGGGTCCCATTAATTAGGGGGGGGTCCCATTCATTAGGGGGGGTTCACTAAGTAGGGGGGTCCCATTAATTAGGATGGGGGTTCATTAAGTAGGGGGGTCCCATTAATTGGAGGGGGGGTTCATTAAGTACAGGGGGGTCGTATTAATTAGGGTGGGGTCCCATTAATTGGAGGGGGGGTTCCATTAATTAGGGGGGGTTCATTAAGTACAGGGGGGTCCCATTAATTAGAGGGTGGGTCCCCTTCATTAGGGGGGGATTCATTAAGTAGGGGGGGGTCCCATTAATTAGGGGGGGGTTCATTAAGTACAGGGGGGTCCCATTAATTGGGGGGGGGTGTTCATTAAGTAGGGGGGGGTTCATTAAGTAGGGGGGGGTCCCATTCATTGGGGGGGGTCATATTAATTACGGGGGGGTCCCATTAATTAGGATGGGGGTTCACTAAGTAGGGGGGGTCCCATTAATCGGGGGGGGGGTCATTAATTAGGGGGGGCTCATTAATTAATTACCCTTCTTGAGGCGGTGCTGGTTCTTGCTGTTGATGACCAGGGAGCCCTCGCGGAACTCGATGCCCATGGCGAACCTATGGGGGGGGGGGGGGGGGGGGGGGGCACCAAAAAACCCCAAAATTGACCCCAAAAGGAGCCGAAATCCCCAAAATTGACCCCAAAATCGACCCCAAACGGCCCCAAATCCCAGAAAACGGCCCCAAATCCCACAAAATTGACCCCAAAATCCCACAAAATT
>NW_027638924.1:0-18286 GCF_951394365.1 Tetrao urogallus
GACCCAAATCCCAGGGGGGACCCCAAAAGGGAGGAATTGAACCCAAAATTGACCCCACACCCAATGGGAAAACCCTAAAGTGAGGAATTGGACCCAAAGCCGACCCCAAAACCAACGGGAAGATCCCAAAGCCAATGGGGAGACCCCAAAAGGGGAGGAATTGGACCCAAATCCCAGGGGGGACCCCAAAAGGGGGGAATTGGACCCCAAATTGACCCCAAAGCCGATGAGGAGATCCCAAAAGCAAAGAACTGGACCCAAAGTTGACCCCAAAGCCAACAGGGAGACCCCAAAAGGGAGGAATTGGACACAAAGCCCCCGGGGGGACCCCAAAAGTGAGGAATTGGACCCAAAGCCGACCCCAAAGCCAACAGGGAGACCCCAAAGATGAGGAATTGGACCCAAATCCCACAGGGGGACCCCAAAAGGGGAGGAATTGGACCCAAAATTGACCCCAAACCCAATGGGGAGACCCCAAAGGGGAGGAATTGGACCCAAATCCCAGGGGGGACCCCAAAAGGGAGGAATTGAACCCAAAATTGACCCCAAACCCAATGGGAAAACCCTAAAGTGAGGAATTGGACCCAAAGCCGACCCCAAAACCAACGGGAAGATCCCAAAGCCAATGGGGAGACCCCAAAAGGGGAGGAATTGGACCCAAATCCCAGGGGGGACCCCAAAAGGGGGGAATTGGACCCAAAGTTGACCCCAAAGCCAACAGGGAGACCCCAAAAGGGAGGAGTTGGACTCAAATCCCAGGGGGGGACCCCAAAAGGGGGGAATTGGACCCAAAATTGACCCCAAAACCAATGGAAAACCCAAAAGTGAAGAACTGGACCCAAAGCCGACCCCAAAGCCAACAGGGAGACCCCAAAGATGAGGAATTGGACCCAAATCCCACAGGGGGACCCCAAAAGGGGAGGAATTGGACCCAAAGTTGACCCAAAACCAACAGGGAGACCCCAAAGGGGAGGAATTGGACCCAAATCCCAGGGGGGACCCCAAAAGGGAGGAATTGAACCCAAAATTGACCCCAAACCCAATGGGAAAACCCTAAAGTGAGGAATTGGACCCAAAGCCGACCCCAAAGACAACGGGAAGATCCCAAAGCCAATGGGGAGACCCCAAAAGGGGAGGAATTGGACCCAAATCCCACAGGGGGACCCAAAAGGGGGGAATTGGACCCAAAGTTGACCCCAAAACCAACAGGGAGACCCCAAACCCAATGGGGAGACCCCAAAAGGAAGGAATTGGACCCGAATCCCACGGGGGGACCCCGAAAGGTGAGAAATTGAACCAAAATTGACCCCACACCCAATGGGAAAACCCTAAAGTGAGGAATTGGACCCAAAGCCGACCCCAAAACCAACGGGAAGATCCCAAAGCCAATGGGGAGACCCCAAAAGGGGAGGAATTGGACCCAAATCCCAGGGGGGACCCCAAAAGGGAGGAACTGGACCCAAAATTGACCCCAAAGCCAATGGGAAAACCCAAAAGTGAAGAACTGGACCCAAAGCCGACCCCAAAGACAACGGGAAGATCCCAAAGATGAGGAATTGGACCCAAATCCCACAGGGGGACCCCAAAAGGGGAGGAATTGGACCCAAAGTTGACCCCAAAACCAACAGGGAGACCCCAAAGGGGAGGAATTGGACCCAAATCCCAGGGGGGACCCCAAAAGGGAGGAATTGGACCCAAAATTGACCCCAAACCCAATGGGAAAACCCTAAAGTGAGGAATTGGACCCAAAGCCGACCCCAAAACCAACGGGAAGATCCCAAAGCCAATGGGGAGACCCCAAAAGGGGAGGAATTGGACCCCAAATTGCCCCCAAAGCCGATGAGGAGATCCCAAAAGCAAAGAACTGGACCCAAAGTTGACCCCAAAGCCAACAGGGAGACCCCAAAAGGGAGGAATTGGACACAAAGCCCCCGGGGGGACCCCAAAAGTGAGGAATTGGACCCAAAGCCGACCCCAAAGACAACAGGGAGACCCCAAAGATGAGGAATTGGACCCAAATCCCACAGGGGGACCCCAAAAGGGGAGGAATTGGACCCAAAGTTGACCCCAAAACCAACAGGGAGACCCCAAAGATGAGGAGTTGGACCCAAATCCCAGGGGGGACCCCAAAAGGGGGGAATTGAACCCAAAATTGACCCCACACCCAATGGGAAAACCCTAAAGTGAGGAATTGGACCCAAAGCCGACCCCAAAGACAACGGGAAGATCCCAAAGCCAATGGGGAGACCCCAAAAGGGGAGGAATTGGACCCAAATCCCACAGGGGGACCCAAAAGGGGGGAATTGGACCCAAAATTGACCCCAAAGCCAATGGGAAAACCCAAAAGTGAAGAACTGGACCCAAAGCCGACCCCAAAGACAACGGGAAGATCCCAAAGATGAGGAATTGGACCCAAATCCCACAGGGGGACCCCAAAAGGGGAGGAATTGGACCCAAAGTTGACCCCAAAACCAACAGGGAGACCCCAAAGGGGAGGAATTGGACCCAAATCCCAGGGGGGACCCCAAAAGGGAGGAATTGAACCCAAAATTGACCCCACACCCAATGGGAAAACCCTAAAGTGAGGAATTGGACCCAAAGCCGACCCCAAAGCCAACAGGGAGACCCCAAAGATGAGGAATTGGACCCAAATCCCACAGGGGGACCCCAAAAGGGGAGGAATTGGACCCAAAATTGACCCCAGAACCAACAGGGAGACCCCAAAGATGAGGAGTTGGACCCAAATCCCACGGGGGGACCCCGAAAGGTGAGAAATTGAACCCAAAATTGACCCCACACCCAATGGGAAAATCCTAAAGTGAAGAACTGGACCCAAAGCCGACCCCAAAACCAACGGGAAGATCCCAAAGCCAATGGGGAGACCCCAAAAGGGGAGGAATTGGACCCAAATCCCACAGGGGGACCCCAAAAGGGAGGAACTGGACCCAAAGTTGACCCCAAAGCCAACAGGGAGACCCCAAAAGGGAGGAGTTGGACTCAAATCCCAGGGGGGGACCCCAAAAGGGGGGAATTGGACCCAAAATTGACCCCAAAACCAATGGGAAAACCCTAAAGTGAGGAATTGGACCCAAAGCCGACCCCAAAGACAACAGGGAGACCCCAAAGATGAGGAATTGGACCCAAATCCCACAGGGGGACCCCAAAAGGGGAGGAATTGGACCCAAAGTTGACCCCAAAACCAACAGGGAGACCCCAAAGGGGAGGAATTGGACCCAAATCCCAGGGGGGACCCCAAAAGGGAGGAATTGAACCCAAAATTGACCCCAAACCCAATGGGAAAACCCTAAAGTGAGGAATTGGACCCAAAGCCGACCCCAAAACCAACGGGAAGATCCCAAAGCCAATGGGGAGACCCCAAAAGGGGAGGAATTGGACCCAAATCCCACAGGGGGACCCCAAAAGGGGGGAATTGGACCCAAAGTTGACCCCAAAACCAACAGGGAGACCCCAAACCCAATGGGGAGACCCCAAAAGGGAGGAATTGGACCCGAATCCCAGGGGGGGACCCCAAAAGGGGGGAATTGGACCCAAAGTTGACCCCAAACCCAATGGGAAAACCCCAAAGTGAGGAATTGGACCCAAAGCCGACCCCAAAGACAACGGGAAGATCCCAAAGCCAATGGGGAGACCCCAAAAGGGGAGGAATTGGACCCCAAATTGACCCCAAAGCCGATGAGGAGATCCCAAAAGCAAAGAACTGGACCCAAAGTTGACCCCAAAGCCAACAGGGAGACCCCAAAAGGGAGGAATTGGACACAAAGCCCCCGGGGGGACCCCAAAAGTGAGGAATTGGACCCAAAGCCGACCCCAAAGCCAACAGGGAGACCCCAAAGATGAGGAATTGGACCCAAATCCCACAGGGGGACCCCAAAAGGGGAGGAATTGGACCCAAAATTGACCCCAAAACCAACAGGGAGACCCCAAAGATGAGGAGTTGGACCCAAATCCCACGGGGGGACCCCGAAAGGTGAGAAATTGAACCCAAAATTGACCCCACACCCAATGGGAAAACCCTAAAGTGAGGAATTGGACCCAAAGCCGACCCCAAAACCAACGGGAAGATCCCAAAGCCAATGGGGAGACCCCAAAAGGGGAGGAATTGGACCCAAATCCCACAGGGGGACCCCAAAAGGGGGGAATTGGACCCAAAGTTGACCCCAAAACCAACAGGGAGACCCCAAACCCAATGGGGAGACCCCAAAAGGGAGGAATTGGACCCGAATCCCAGGGGGGGACCCCAAAAGGGGGGAATTGGACCCAAAGTTGACCCCAAACCCAATGGGAAAACCCCAAAGTGAGGAATTGGACCCAAAGCCGACCCCAAAGACAACGGGAAGATCCCAAAGCCAATGGGGAGACCCCAAAAGGGGAGGAATTGGACCCAAATCCCAGGGGGGACCCCAAAAGGGAGGAACTGGACCCAAAGTTGACCCCAAAGCCAACAGGGAGACCCCAAAAGGGAGGAGTTGGACTCAAATCCCAGGGGGGGACCCCAAAAGGGGGGAATTGGACCCAAAATTGACCCCAAAACCAATGGGAAAACTCAAAAGTGAAGAACTGGACCCAAAGCCGACCCCAAAGCCAACAGGGAGACCCCAAAGATGAGGAATTGGACCCAAATCCCACAGGGGGACCCCAAAAGGGGAGGAATTGGACCCAAAGTTGACCCCAAAACCAACAGGGAGACCCCAAAGGGGAGGAATTGGACCCAAATCCCAGGGGGGACCCCAAAAGGGAGGAACTGGACCCAAAGTTGACCCCAAAGCCAACAGGGAGACCCCAAAAGTGAAGAATTGGACCCAAATCCCAGGGGGGGACCCCAAAAGGGGGAAATTGGACCCAAAATTGACCCCAAAGCCGATGGGAAAACCCAAAAGTGAAGAACTGGACCCAAAGCCGACCCCAAAGCCAACAGGGAGACCCCAAAGATGAGGAATTGGACCCAAATCCCACAGGGGGACCCCAAAAGGGGAGGAATTGGACCCAAAATTGACCCCAAAACCAACAGGGAGACCCCAAAGATGAGGAGTTGGACCCAAATCCCACGGGGGGACCCCGAAAGGTGAGAAATTGAACCCAAAATTGACCCCACACCCAATGGGAAAACCCTAAAGTGAGGAATTGGACCCAAAGCCGACCCCAAAACCAACGGGAAGATCCCAAAGCCAATGGGGAGACCCCAAAAGGGGAGGAATTGGACCCAAATCCCACAGGGGGACCCCAAAAGGGGGGAATTGGACCCAAAGTTGACCCCAAAACCAACAGGGAGACCCCAAACCCAATGGGGAGACCCCAAAAGGGAGGAATTGGACCCGAATCCCAGGGGGGGACCCCAAAAGGGGGGAATTGGACCCAAAGTTGACCCCAAACCCAATGGGAAAACCCCAAAGTGAGGAATTGGACCCAAAGCCGACCCCAAAGACAACGGGAAGATCCCAAAGCCAATGGGGAGACCCCAAAAGGGGAGGAATTGGACCCAAATCCCAGGGGGGACCCCAAAAGGGAGGAACTGGACCCAAAGTTGACCCCAAAGCCAACAGGGAGACCCCAAAAGGGAGGAGTTGGACTCAAATCCCAGGGGGGGACCCCAAAAGGGGGGAATTGGACCCAAAATTGACCCCAAAACCAATGGGAAAACTCAAAAGTGAAGAACTGGACCCAAAGCCGACCCCAAAGCCAACAGGGAGACCCCAAAGATGAGGAATTGGACCCAAATCCCACAGGGGGACCCCAAAAGGGGAGGAATTGGACCCAAAGTTGACCCCAAAACCAACAGGGAGACCCCAAAGGGGAGGAATTGGACCCAAATCCCAGGGGGGACCCCAAAAGGGAGGAACTGGACCCAAAGTTGACCCCAAAGCCAACAGGGAGACCCCAAAAGTGAAGAATTGGACCCAAATCCCAGGGGGGGACCCCAAAAGGGGGAAATTGGACCCAAAATTGACCCCAAAGCCGATGGGAAAACCCAAAAGTGAAGAACTGGACCCAAAGCCGACCCCAAAGACAACAGGAAGATCCCAAAGCCAATGGGGAGACCCCAAAAGGGGAGGAATTGAACCCAAAGTTGACCCCAAAACCAACAGGGAGACCCCAAAGATGAGGAATTGGACCCAAATCCCACGGGGGACCCCAAAAGTGAAGAATTGGACCCAAAATTGACCCCAAACCCAATGGGGAGACCCCAAAAGGGGAGGAATTGGACTCAAAGCCCACGGGGGGACCCAAAAGTGAGGAATTGGACCCAAAAATGACCCCAAAGCCAACAGGGAGACCCCAAAAGTGAAGAATTGGACCCAAATCCCAGGGGGGGACCCCAAAAGGGGGGAATTGGACCCAAAGTTGACCCCAAAGCCGATGGGAAGAACAAAACCCCACACGCGCCTCCACAGCCCACGTTGCCCCGCAGTGACCCCAAATCCCCCCCCCAATACCCCAAATCTCCCCCCTGACCCCAAATCCCCTCCGACCCCAACCCCCAACCAAACCCCACATCCCCCCAGATCCCAGATCCCCCCCAGACCCCACATCTCCCCCCAAACCCCAAATGCGCCTCCCAGACCCCAGATCCCCCCCCAGACCCCATATCTCCCCCCAAACCCCACATCCCCTCAGACCCCAAATCCCCCCCCGACCCCAAATCTCCCCCGACCCCAAATCCCCTCCGACTCCAACCCCCAACCAAACCCCACATCCCCCCAGATCCCAGATCCCCCCCAGACCCCACATCTCCCCCCTGACCCCAAATCCCCCCCCCCAGACCCCACATCTACCCCCAAACCCCAAATGCGCGCCCCAGACCCCAAATCCCCCCCAGACCCCAAATCCCCCCCAGACCCCAAATACCCCAGACCCCAAATCCCCCCCTAGACCCCACATCTCCCCCACAAACCCCAAATGCCCCCAGACCCCAAATGCCCCCAGACCCCACATCTCCCCCTGACCCCAAATCCCCCCCCCAGACCCCAGATCCCCGCCAGACCCCACATCTCCCCTCAAGCCGCACATCCCCCCAGACCCCAAATCCTCTCCGACCCCAAATCCCCCCTGACCCCAAATACCCCAGACCCCACATCTCCCCTCAAACCCCACATCCCCTCCGACCCCAAATCCCCTCCGACCCCAAATCCCCCCAAATCCCAAATCTCCCCCCAGTCCCCAAATCTCCCCCCAAACCCCAAATCTCCCCCCAGACCCCATATCTCCCCTCAAACCCCACATCCCCCCAGACCCCAAATCCCCTCCGACCCCACCCCCCAACCAAACCCCACATCTCCCCCCAGACCCCACATCTCCCCCCTGACCCCAAATCCCCCCCCCAGACCCCACATCCCCCCAGACCCCAAATACCCCAGACCCCAAATGCGCCCCCCAGACCCCAAATACCCCAGACCCCAAATCCCCCCCCCAGACCCCACATCTCCCCCCCAAACCCCAAATGCCCCCAGACCCCAAATACCCCAGACCCCACATCTCCCCTCAAACCCCACATCCCCTCTGACCCCAAATCCCCCCAAACCCCAAATCTCCTCCCAGACCCCAGATCCCCCCCCAGTCCCCATATCTCCCCCCAAACCCCACATCCCCCCAGACCCCAAATCCCCTCCGACCCCAACCCCCCCCAAACCCCACATCCCCCCAGACCCCAAATCCCCCCAGACCCCTAATACCACAGACCCCACATCTCCCCCTGACCCCAAATCCCCCCCCCAGACACCAAATCCCCCCCAGACCCCACATCTCCCCCACAAACCCCAAATGCCCCCAGACCCCACATCTCCCCCCCAGACCCCACATCCCCCCAGACCCCAAATACCCCAGACCCCACATCTCCCCCTGACCCCAAATCCCCCCCCCAGACCCCAGATCCCCCCCAGACCCCACATCTCCCCTCAAGCCGCACATCCCCCCAGACCCCAAATCCTCTCCGACCCCAAATCCCCCCAAACCCCAAATACCCCAGACCCCACATCTCCCCTCAAACCCCACATCCCCTCCGACCCCAAATCCCCTCCGACCCCAAATCCCCCCAAATCCCAAATCTCCCCCCAGTCCCCAAATCTCCCCCCAAACCCCAAATCTCCCCCCAGACCCCATATCTCCCCTCAAACCCCACATCCCCCCAGACCCCAAATCCCCTCCGACCCCAACCCCCAACCAAACCCCACATCTCCCCCCAGACCCCACATCTCCCCCCTGACCCCAAATCCCCCCCCCAGACCCCACATCCCCCCAGACCCCAAATACCCCAGACCCCAAATGCGCCCCCCAGACGCCACATCCCCCCCCAGACCCCACATCTTCCCCCAAACCCCACATCCCCTCAGACCCCAAATCCCCTCCAACCCCAACCCCCCCCAAACCCCACATGCCCCCAGACCCCAAATACCCCAGACCCCAAATCCCCCCCCCCAGACCCCACATCTCCCCCCCAAACCCCAAATGCCCCCAGACCCCACATCTCCCCCCTGAACCCAAATCCCCCCCCAGACCCCAGATCCCCCCCAGACCCCACATCTCCCCTCAAGCCGCACATCCCCCCAGACCCCAAATCCTCTCCGACCCCAAATCCCCCCTGACCCCAAATACCCCAGACCCCACATCTCCCCTCAAACCCCACATCCCCTCCGACCCCAAATCCCCCCAGACCCCAAATCCCCCCCCCAGTCCCTACATCTCCCCCACAAACCCCAAATGCCCCCAGACCCCAAATCCCCCCCAGACCCCACATCTCCCTCCTGACCCCAAATCCCCTCCGACCCCAACCCCCAACCAAACCCCACATCTCCCCCCAGACCCCACATCTCCCCCCTGACCCCAAATCCCCCCCAGACCCCACATCTCCCCCCAAACCCCAAACGCCCCCCCCAGCCCCCAGGCTGCAGATTCCCCTCCAGACCCCACATCTCCCCCTGACCCCAAATCCCCCCCCCCCCCCAGGCCCCACTCTCCCCCCTTCATCGCCCCCCCCCAACCCCCCGGTTGCCATGGAAACGCCGCATCGCCCCGATCCGCGCCCCCCTCCCATCACCTCCGCCCTCTCCCCCCCCCCCCCCCCCCCCCAATTACCGGCGGCGCTCCGCAGCGGCGCGGCCCTTCTTTCCCCCCCTTCACAGCGCCACCGGAAGTGCCCGCCTTCGACTGACGGCGCCGCCCACCAATGGGAACCCACCGTCGCCCCCCCGAGCCCCACCCCGGAGCCCCTTTTCCGCCGTCTCCATGGAAACGCGCGAGGAGGCGGGACCGTTCCCACGGCAACCGAGGGGTGAAACGATCCGATTGGCCCGCGCCGCCGGAAAGGAGGTGGCGCTGAAGACGGAAGTGCGGCGCGCAGACCGGAAGTGCTGCACATAAGCCGTGAAAGAACGGCCATGGAAGCACCGGACCGCGGAATCCTCGGGGACGGAACGGAGCTCTGAGGGCCCAACTCCTCTGCAATGAACGCGGAGCGCAGCGCCCCGCCGGCCCCCGCAGGGCCGCATCCAGCCTGGCCTTGAAAGCCTCCAGGGACGGGAGGCACCCGGCGCAGCGCCGGTCGACCTCCGCACCAGCTTTATTTCCTTCTATTGACGCTTCGATCCGCCCTCCTTGAGCTCGAAACCCTTCCCCTTTGCTTCTGCCGGCACAGATCGCGACGAGGAGCCGCCGCCTCCTTTCCGGCGGGACCCAAGGAGGGAGGGAAGAGGCGTTCCGAGCCTCCCGTCGTTTCCTCGGATGTGGAGCTCAACACCGGAAGTGCGGCTCTGAGACCGGAAGTGACGCGTGACACCGGAAGTGCCCGTGGGGGACGCTCGTAGCGGTGCGCTGAGGTGTTCGGGAAGGAGGGGGGTGGGGGGGGAACCCATCTTGACCACGCCCCCTTTTTCTACGTAGCCACGCCCCTTTGACGGCACGTCCTATTTAAGGCCACGCCCCTCACGAAAAGCCACGCCCCATTCCGCTTTGACCACGCCCCTTTCCCCAATCACGGTCATTAAAGGCCAAGCCCCTTGGGTGTGACCACGCCCCTTTTGCTGTGACCACGCCCCCAGCACAGGCCACGCCCCCTTTGAAAGAGCGCTGCTGAATTGTAGGCCCCGCCCTTTCGTTTGACCACGCCCCCTTGTCCCGGTCGTGTGCATTGAGAAGCCACGCCCCCTTCAAACGAGACCACGCCCCCCGGTCTCCCCTCCGTGGCCACACCCACTCTCGTAGCCCCGCCCCTCAGTCCGTGCCCACTCACCAGGCCACGCCCCCCTCTCCCCCACAGCTCAGGATCTTATTGGTTGAGATGGAAGGCGGCGTTTCAGCCCCTGGCACTACAGCCAATCAGCAACGAGCGCTGCCAAGTCTAGCCAATGAGGGAGGAGCGCGCAACCAGTCAGCCAATGGAAGACCCACCCGCGCCGAGGCGGCCAATGGGGTCACAGCGACGATGCCTGCGGTGTCCAATCAGGTGTTAGCTGGGCTGGCGTCAGCCAATGAGGATGCTTGGGATTGGTGCAGTGAGGGGGCGTGGCTCCGGGCGCCATGTTGGGGTGGGGGCGGGGATGTGTGGGTCACGTGGGACGGCAGCAGGGTGTCCACCAATCAGAGGGGGGGTCCCCAAAAGGGGCACCCGGACCCCCAAAATGCATCGAATGACCCCGAGGTCCCAACGCGTGGCCCCAAAAACCCAACGATTGGCCCCAAAAATCCCACGGAAATCCCCGAAAACGTAACTGACGTCAACAGGAACCCAACCGAGCTCCTCTGCGACCCCAAAAACCCAGCGATTGACCCCAAAATCCCCACGGAAATCCCGGGAAGAGTCACCGATGTCAATAAGAACCCAATGGAGCTCAAGAGCGACCCCAAAAACCCCACAACCCACCCCAAAATCTTCTTGGAAAGCCCCGAAAAGCCGACTGACGTCAACGAGAACCCAATGGAGCTCAACAGAGACCCCAAAAACCCAACAATCGACCCCAAAAACCTGAATGTTGTCAAGCAGACCCCAACTAATGACCCCAATGGCCCCCCAAACCCAACGATTGACCCCAAAAACTCAAGAGAAGACCCCAAAATCCAAGGAGAAGACCCCAAACATCCCAAAAACCCCAAAAAGCCAAGAAAAGACCCCAAAATCCCAAGCGAAGACCCCAAAATCCCAAGAGAAGACCCCAAATATCCCAAAGACCCCAAATATCCCAGAGAAGACCCCGAAAACCCAAGAGAAGATCCCAAAATCCCAAAAGAAGACCCCAAATATCCCACAGAAGACCCCAAATATCCCACAGAAGACCCCGAAAACCCACAAGACCTCAAATATCCCAGAGAAGACCCCAAAAACCCAAGAGAACACCCCAAATATCTCAGAGAAGGCCCCAAAATCCCAAGAGAAGACCCCAAATATCCCAAAGACCCCAAATATCCCAGAGAAGGCCCCAAAATCCCAAGCGAAGACCCCAAATATCTCAGAGAAGACCCCGAAAACCCAAAAGAAGACCCCAAATATCCCACAGAAGACCCGAAAAACCCCAGACAAGACCCCAAAATCCCAAGCGAAGACCCCAAAATCCCAAGCGAAGACCCCAAATATCCCAAAGACTCCAACTATCCCACAGAAGACCCCCAAAACCCAAGACAAGACCCCAAATATCCCACAGAAGACCCCAAAAACCCCAGAGAAGACCCCAAAATCCCAAGCGAAGACCCCAAATATCCCAAAGACTCCAACTATCCCACAGAAGACCCCCAAAACCCAAGACAAGACCCCAAATATCCCACAGAAGACCCCAAATATCCCAGAGAAGACCCCGAAAACCCAAGCGAAGACCCCAAAATCCCAAGAGAAGACCCCAAATGTCCCAAAGACTCCAACTATCCCACAGAAGACCCCCAAAACCCAAGACAAGACCCCAAATATCCCACAGAAGACCCCAAATATCCCAGAGAAGACCCCGAAAACCCAAGCGAAGACCCCAAAATCCCAAGCGAAGACCCCAAATGTCCCAAAGACTCCAACTATCCCACAGAAGACCCCCAAAACCCAAGACAAGACCCCAAATATCCCACAGAAGACCCCAAATATCCCAGAGAAGACCCCAAAATCCCAAGCGAAGACCCCAAAATCCCAAGAGAAGACCCCAACTATCCCACAGAAGACCCCAAAAACCCCAGCGAAGACCCCAAAATCCCAAGCGCAGACCCCCCCCCCACGGCAGGTTGGTGGCTGAGCCCCGACTCCTCCTTCTCCAAGCTGATTCTGCGCCGTGGGCGCGGGGTGGAGCGCCCTGGGTTGGGGTCTCGGTGCCGCGTTCTACTGGAGCCCCCCAAAACGGCCGGGGACTTTCGTTGGGATCCCCAAAACGCAACAAATGACCCCAAAAATCCAACGGAGGATCTCCGAAAACTGATCGAGGTGCGGAAGGATCTCCGAAAGGCGACGGAAAGCTCTGAAAACCCAACGGCGGGCCCCAAAAATGGAAGGAATGAGCCCAAAAATTCAACCGAAAACCCAACGGCGGGCCCCAAAAATGGAAGGAATGAGCCCAAAAATGCAACTGAAAACCCAACAGCGGGCCCCAAAAATGGAAGGAATGAGCCCAAAAATTCAACCGAAAACCCAACGGCGGGCCCCAAAAATGGAAGGAAAGACCCCAAAAATGCAACTGAAAACCCAACAGCGGGCCCCAAAAATGGAAGGAATGAGCCCAAAAATGCAACTGAAAACCCAACAGCGGGCCCCAAAATGGAAGGAATGAGCCCAAAAATGCAACCGAAAACCCAACGGCGGGCCCCAAAAATGGAAGGAATGAGCCCAAAAATGCAACGGAAGAACCCGAAATGCCAAGGAATGACCCCAAACACCGAAGAGATCCCAAAATCCCAATGGGAGACCCCAAAATTCCAAGGGAAGAAGCCCCAAATCCAACTGACGTCAATCGGAACCCAACAGAAGAGCCCAAAAACCCCACAGATCACAACCAGAACCCAACGGAAGACCCCAAAACCCGAACGAAGACCCCAAAAACCCCACAGACCTCAACCAGAACCCAATGGAAGACCCCAAAAATCCAACAGATCTCATCCAGAACCCAACAGAAGACCCCAAAACCCGAATGGAAGACCCCAAAAACCCAACCAGCCTCAATCGAACCCCGGCAGCAGATCCCCAGACCCCAAAGGATGCCTGGCAAAACCCCGAAGAGCCCAAAATCCCACCCAAAAACCCCAAAAGCCAAACGGAAAACCCCCAACTCCCAGCAAAATGCCCCCAAACCCCAATGGATGTCAATGAAAACCAAGGAGACCCCAGCGGCCCAACGGAAAACCCCAAAAACCTGCAAAAAGATCCCAGAATCCGAATGGGAGACCCCAAAAACCCCACGGACCTCAACCAGAACCCAATGGAAGACCCCAAAAATCCAACAGATCTCAACCAGAACCCAATGGAAGACCCCAAAACCCGAATGGAAGACCCCAAAAATCCCACAGACCTCAACCAGAACCCAATGGAAGACCCCAAAAATCCAACAGATCTCAATCAGAACCCAATGGAAGACCCCAAAACCCAAATGGAAGACCCCAAAAATCCCACAGACCTCAACCAGAACCCAATGGAAGACCCCAAAACCCAAATGGAAGACCCCAAAAACCCCACAGATCTCAACCAGAACCCAATGGAAAACCCCAAAAATCCAACAGATCTCAACCAGAACCCAATGGAAGACCCCAAAACCCAAATGGAAGACCCCAAAAACCCCACAGATCTCAACCAGAACCCAATGGAAGACCCCAAAACCCAAATGGAAGACCCCAAAAACCCCACAGACCTCAACCAGAACCCAATGGAAGACCCCAAAACCCGAATGGAAGACCCCAAAAACCCCACAGATCTCAACCAGAACCCAAAAACCCCAACAAAATACCCCAAAACCCCAACTGATTTCAACCGACCCCCAACGGAAGACCCCAAAAATCCAACGGATGTCAACCAAAACCCCGCACAAAACCCCAATAACCCAAGAAAAAACCCCCAGACCCCAACAGACCTCAACCGAAACCCAACGGAAGACCCCAAAACCCCATCAGCCCCCATCCAACCCCCACCAGAAGACCCCCAAGGCCCCACAGACCTCAACCGAAACCCAACAGACCCCCCCAGAACCCCCCCGAACCCCTCCCACCCCCCAACAGAAGACCCCCAAACCCCCGCACTCCCCACCCCCCCAACAGACGCCCCCAAAACCCCAACAGACCTCAACCAGAACCCGACACGAGACCCCAAAACCCCATTAAACTCCCCCAAAACCCCCTCAGCCCCCACCCACCCCCCAACAGAAGCCCCCCAGCCCCCCTCATCCTTCACCCAGCCCCTACCAGACCCCCCCAAAACCCCCTCAGCCCCCTCCCACCCCCCAACAGAAGCCCCCCAGCCCCCCTCATCCCTCACCCAGCCCCCACCAGACCCCCCCAAAACCCCCTCATCCCTCTCCCACCCCCCAACAGAAGTCCCCCAGCCCCCCTCAGCCCCCACCCAGCCCCCACCAGACCCCCCCAGAACCCCCTCATCCCTCTCCCACCCCCCAAAAGAAGCCCCCCAGCCCCCCTCATCCCCCTCCCACCCCCCACCAGACCCCCCCCAAACCCCCTCATCCCCCTCCCACCCCCCAACAGAAGCCCCCCAGCCCCCCTCAGCCCCCACCCACCCCCCACCAGACCCCCCCAAAACCCCCTCAGCCCCCTCCCACCCCCCAAAAGAAGCCCCCTCAGCCCCCTCCCACCCCCCTACAGACCCCCCCAGAACCCCCTCATCCCCCTCCCACCCCCCAACAGAAGCCCCCCAGCCCCCCTCAGCCCCCTCCCACCCCCCACCAGACCCCCCCAAAACCCCCTCATCCCCCTCCCACCCCCCAACAGAAGCCCCCCAGCCCCCCTCAGCCCCCACCCACCCCCCACCAGACCCCCCCAAAACCCCCTCAGCCCCCTCCCACCCCCCAACAGAAGCCCCCCAGCCCCCCTCATCCCTCACCCACCCCCCACCAGACCCCCCCAAAACCCCCTCATCCCTCTCCCACCCCCCCAACAGAAGCCCCCCAGCCCCCCTCAGCCCCCACCCACCCCCCACCAGACCCCCCCAAAACCCCCTCAGCCCCCTCCCACCCCCCAAAAGAAGCCCCCTCAGCCCCCTCCCACCCCCCTACAGACCCCCCCAGAACCCCCTCATCCCCCTCCCACCCCCCAACAGAAGCCCCCCAGCCCCCCTCAGCCCCCTCCCACCCCCCACCAGACCCCCCCAAAACCCCCTCATCCCCCTCCCACCCCCCAACAGAAGCCCCCCAGCCCCCCTCAGCCCCCACCCAGCCCCCACCGGCCGCCCCCAACCCCCCCCGAGCCGCCCCCCTCAGCCCCCCCCCAGCCCTCCCCCCGTGGGGCCGTTGGCACACGGTGCAGCTGGGCACCGCCGAGGGTCGCTGGGCTCTGGCTTTGGACGCCTGCTTGGAATCCATGGCAGCCGGCGAAAGTTCCCTCCTCCTCCCCAGCGGCTCCAGCGCCGCCATCGCCGTCACTTTGGGCTCCTTCACCCCGGCCCCACATTTTTGGGACGGCAGCCTGGACCGCTGGCCGGCCGTGCTGGCTCTTAAGAGCCGAGCCACCGCTTTGTACGGCGCCGGTTTGCTGCTCCCGGCCACCAAAGCCTTTTCCACCGCCTTGCGTTACGCCGTCGCGGCCGGAGGTCCCCCCCCGTTGCCCCCGTGCCGAGCTCAACCCAAAGCCGACCTCCACGCCGGCCTGGCTCTGTGTCAGCTCCGGTTGGGTTTACCGGCCGAGGCGGCGGCCAACGCAGGCAAAGCTTTGGCTTTACGACCCGACCACGTCAAAGCCAGGTATCGCAGGGCCATGGCGGCCGCCGCCATGATGGATTGGGACGGGGCGGCCGAGGATCTGGGGGCCGTGCTGAGGGCTGAGCCGGGCAACAGGGCGGCCAGGAGGGAGATGGGGAGGGTGAGGGCCGCCATCAGGGAGAGGGACGCCGGCATGGCCAGGGGGCTGGGGAGGCTGTTTGCGTAGGGGGGGGGGGGGCGAGGGGAGGGGCTTAAGGCAGGGGGAGGGGCTTGAGAGAAGGGGAGGGGCTTGAGGGAAGGGGTGGGGCTTGAGGGAAGGGGTGGGGCTTGATGGAGGGGCGGGGCTTATGAGGGGAGGGGAGGAGCCAAAGAGATGGAGTGGGAACTGAACAGGCAGGGGTGGGAGGGGGCGGGGCTTAATGGTGGGGGTGGGTCTTAGGAGTTAGTGGGCGGAGTTTAAGAGATGGGGTGGGAAGTGAATAGGCGGGGTTTGTAGGAGGGGGCGGGGCTTCAGAGTGGAGGGGCGGAGTCTAAGAGATGGGGGAACAAAATAGAGATTGTAGCAAGGGGAGGGGCTTAAAAGAGGGGGCGTGGCGTGAGAGAGGCTGGGCGGAGCCTAAGAGGTGGGGTGGGAACTGAGAAGGCAGGGATTGGAAGGAGGCGAGGCTTGAGAGGAGCTGAACTTGAGGGGGCGGGGCTAAAGAGAGAAGGGGCGGGGCCTGAGTAAGTGAGGCGTGTGAGAGGGGGTGTGGCTTAAAATGGGGCGGAGCTTAATAGGGGCGGAGTCAAAGAAATGGGGAGGGAGCTGAACAGGCGGGGATTGCAGGAGGGAGCGGGGCTTAAAAGAGGGGGCGGGGCTTAAGAGGAGCTCAGCATGAGGGGGTGTGGCTTAAGAGAGGCTGGGCGGAGCCTAAGAGATGAGGAGGGAATGGAATAGGCGGGGACTGGAGGGGGCGGGGCTTAATGGTGGAGGCGGGGCTTAAGAGTAGTGGGCGGAGTTTAAGAGATGGGTTGGAACTGAATAGGCGGGGACTGTAGGAGGGGGCGGGGCTTCAGAGTGGAGGGGCGGAGCCTATGAGATGGGCAGGCAATGGAATAGGCGGGGATTGTAGGAAGGGGAGGGGCTTAAAAGAGGGGGCGGGGCTTGAGAGGAGCAGAGCTTGACGGGGCGGAGCCTGAGGGGGAAGGGGCGGGGCCTGAATAGGAGGGGCTTGGGAGGGGGCGGGGCCTAATAGAGGGGCGGGGCTTGAAAGGGGGCGTGGTTTAAGAATGGAGGGGCGGAGTCTAAGATATGGGGAGGGGCGGGGGGCTGCCTGGTGCTTCACGGGGCCACGGCTCCCTCCAAAATCAACTGCCGTATTTAACTAATGAATGAATTAATAAACGGGCTCAAGTTGCTGAGTGCTTCATTAATTAATGAGGGGGGCAGGGCTCAAGCTGCTGAGTGCTTCATTAGTTAATGAGAGGGCAGGGTCTGTGGGGGTGAGAGGAGGGCGGTGGCCCCAATGTTTTCAACCCAAATTCTTCACGTTGAGCCCAAATCTCCAAATTTTCAGGCGCTTCCCAATTTTCCTGGGCTTAATGGAAGCATGAATTAATAAACATGATCATTACGGTATCGCATTGCAAGTAATTAGATTAATTGATAGATCAGTTCATTAAGGGATGTAGAGACAAAGCTGGAAACCAAGGAAAGGCTCGGCTCCGACCCTCCATTAATTAACCGCTTCGTTGATGAGGAGCTGCTTAATTAGGCCCGAACCCATTTGTTACCAACACTGAGATTTTATTGGTCCATCGATTCCATCACATGACCGGAAGGGGGCGGAACTTGGCATGCAAATGAGGCGAAGACGTGACGAGGCGGTGCATGGTGCATCCAGGTGGGCGGGGCTTGGCGTTACCATGGCGACAGCGGGGTGGGTGGAGCCAAGCCCTATGGCCACTGCATCCCTGTGGGTGGGGCTAAGGGTTACCATGGCAACACATGGAGCCAATCCCATGGCAACACCATCCCTGTGGGCGGGGCTTGGGGTTCCCATGGCAACAAATGGAGCCAATCCCATGGCAACAGCATCCCTGTGGGTGGGGCTTGGGGTTACCATGGCAACACATGGAGCCAATCCCCATGGCAACAGCATCCCTGTGGGCGGGACTAAGGGTTCCCATGGCAACACATGAAGCCAATCCCCTGGCAACAGCATCCCTGTGGGTGGGACTAAGGGTTCCCATGGCAACACTAAAGGGGCGGAGCTAATCCCCATGGCAACACCATCCCTGCGGGCGGGGCTTGGGGTTACCATGGCAACACATGAAGCCAATCCCCTGGCAACAGCATCCCTGCGGGCGGGACTAAGGGTTCCCATGGCAACACTAAAGGGGCGGAGCTAATCCCACGACAACAGCATCCCTGTGGGCGGGGCTTGGGGTTACCATGGCAATGCATGGAGCCAATCCCA
>NW_027638923.1:0-56676 GCF_951394365.1 Tetrao urogallus
CCAGCTGCTGCTCTGGGTGCTTGTGCTTGGGAGCTTAAGTGCACAAAATCTTGCCTCAGGGAAATATTCTCCTAACGCTTCTGGCAGGAGAGTATTTTAAGCCCCGGAGCACTACAGGCATCTTCGTCTGCTTCATGCGCCCAGTGCAACGGTACAGAAAATATTTGGAGCAGATGTCTCCCTGTAGAAGCCCACCTGGCTATTCCTAAACAGCCTTTACACATGCGATTAGGCTACAGTGGAACTTCTTTCCCAGTAAGAATCTAACTACCCTTCAGCCCACACTTAACAGCTCAGGAACACGGCCCCTCAAAGCCAGCCCTGTGTAGGAGCTGTAGACTGGTAGGGCACTGCAGCCATGAACCAGGCTGTCACCATGCACCATATCTGTGACCATGAACCACACCTGCCACCGTGAGCCGTGACGGTCACCCTGCACCACGGCAGGGATGGTGGGCCGTGCCTGTCACCATACCTCATGTCTGTCACCATACCTCATGTCTGTCACCATGCCCCACGTCTGTCACCATACCCCACGTCTGTCACCATACCCCATGTCTGTCACCATACCTCATGTCTGTCACCATACCCCATGTCTGTCACCACGCCCCATGTCTGTCACCATACCTCATGTCTGTCACCATACTCCATGTCTGTCACCATGCCCCACGTCTGTCACCATGCCCCATGTCTGTCACCACACCCCATGTCTGTCACCATACCCCATGTCTGTCACCATACCTCATGTCTGTCACCATACCCCATGTCTGTCACCACACCCCATGTCTGTCACCATACCTCATGTCTGTCACCATGCCCCATGTCTGTCACCACACTCCATGTCTGTCACCATGCCCCATGTCTGTCACTATGCCCCACGTCTGTCACCTCACCCCATGTCTGTCACCATGCCCCATGTCTGTCACCATGCCCCATGTCTGTCACCACACCCCATGTCTGTCACCATGCCCCACGTCTGTCACATGCCCCATGTCTGTCACCATATCCCATGTCTGTCACCATGCCCATGTCTGTCACCATACCCCATGTCTGTCACCATGCCCCATGTCTGTCACCACACCCCACGTCTGTCACCACACTCCATGTCTGTCACCATGCCCCACGTCTGTCACCATGCCCCATGTCTGTCACCATGCCCCATGTCTGTCACCACACCCCATGTCTGTCACCATACCCACGTCTGTCACCATGCCCCATGTCTGTCACCATACCCCACGTCTGTCACCATGCCCCATGTCTGTCACCACACTCCATGTCTGTCACCATGCCCCATGTCTGTCACCATGCCCCACGTCTGTCACTATGCCCCACGTCTGTCACCATGCCCCATGTCTGTCACCATACCCCATGTCTGTCACCATATCCCATGTCTGTCACCATGCCTCATGTCTGTCACCATGCCCCATGTCTGTCACCATGCCCCATGTCTGTCACCATACCCCACGTCTGTCACCATGCCCCATGTCTGTCACCACACTCCATGTCTGTCACCATGCCCCATGTCTGTCACCATGCCCCACGTCTGTCACTATGCCCCACGTCTGTCACCATGCCCCATGTCTGTCACCATACCCCATGTCTGTCACCATACCCCATGTCTGTCACCATATCCCATGTCTCTGTCACCATGCCTCATGTCTGTCACCATGCCCCATGTCTGTCACCATGCCCATGTCTGTCACCATGCCCCATGTCTGTCACCACACTCCATGTCTGTCACCATGCCCCATGTCTGTCACTATGCCCCACGTCTGTCACCTCACCCCATGTCTGTCACCATGCCCCATGTCTGTCACCATGCCCCATGTCTGTCACCACACCCCATGTCTGTCACCATGCCCCACGTCTGTCACCATGCCCCATGTCTGTCACCATATCCCATGTCTGTCACCATGCCCCATGTCTGTCACCATACCCCATGTCTGTCACCATGCCCCATGTCTGTCACCACACCCCACGTCTGTCACCACACTCCATGTCTGTCACCATGCCCCACGTCTGTCACCATGCCCCATGTCTGTCACCATGCCCCATGTCTGTCACCACACCCCATGTCTGTCACCATACCCCACGTCTGTCACCATGCCCCATGTCTGTCACCACACTCCATGTCTGTCACCATGCCCCATGTCTGTCACCATGCCCCACGTCTGTCACTATGCCCCACGTCTGTCACCATGCCCCATGTCTGTCACCATACCCCACGTCTGTCACCATGCCCCATGTCTGTCACCATACCCACGTCTGTCACCATGCCCCATGTCTGTCACCACACTCCATGTCTGTCACCATGCCCCATGTCTGTCACCATGCCCCACGTCTGTCACTATGCCCCACGTCTGTCACCATGCCCCATGTCTGTCACCATACCCCATGTCTGTCACCATATCCCATGTCTGTCACCATGCCTCATGTCTGTCACCATGCCCCATGTCTGTCACCATGCCCCATGTCTGTCACCATACCCCACGTCTGTCACCATGCCCCATGTCTGTCACCACACTCCATGTCTGTCACCATGCCCCATGTCTGTCACCATGCCCCACGTCTGTCACTATGCCCCACGTCTGTCACCATGCCCCATGTCTGTCACCATACCCCATGTCTGTCACCATATCCCATGTCTGTCACCATGCCTCATGTCTGTCACCATGCCCCATGTCTGTCACCATGCCCCATGTCTGTCACCATACCCCACGTCTGTCACCATGCCCCATGTCTGTCACCACACTCCATGTCTGTCACCATGCCCCATGTCTGTCACCATGCCCCACGTCTGTCACTATGCCCCACGTCTGTCACCATGCCCCATGTCTGTCACCATACCCCATGTCTGTCACCATACCCCATGTCTGTCACCATACCCCATGTCTGTCACCATATCCCATGTCTGTCACCATGCCTCATGTCTGTCACCATGCCCCATGTCTGTCACCATGCCCCATGTCTGTCACCATACCCCATGTCTGTCACCATACCCCATGTCTGTCACCATATCCCATGTCTGTCACCATGCCCCATGTCTGTCACCACACTCCATGTCTGTCACCATGCCCCATGTCTGTCACCATACCCCATGTCTGTCACCATACCCCATGTCTGTCACCATATCCCATGTCTGTCACCATGCTCATGTCTGTCACCATGCCCCATGTCTGTCACCATATCCCATGTCTGTCACCATGCCCCATGTCTGTCACCATACCCCATGTCTGTCACCATGCCCCATGTCTGTCACCATACCCCACGTCTGTCACCATACCCTATGTCTGTCACCATACCCCATGTCTGTCACCATGCCCCATGTCTGTCACCATATCCCACGTCTGTCACCTCACCCCATGTCTGTCACCACGCCCCATGTCTGTCACCACGCCCCATGTCTGTCACCATACTCCACGTCTGTCACCATGCCCCACGTCTGTCACCATGCCCCATGTCTGTCACCACATATAATGTCTGTGACCACACGTGGGCCAGCTCTGCCCATCTGCACTGCTCAGCCCTTGGAGCAGAGCTCAGAGAGCTCCTGTATGGCTCAGCTTCCAATGCCCTGCTGGAGCCAGCAGCCTGGGACAGAGGAGAATAGGCTGCATCTCCGATAAGGGCATGGGGCTTGGCTTTGGCAGTGGCCGCTCACGTGTGACATTCCACATGCACTTGGAAACAGAAAGGACAAGAAAGCCAGAAGTGAACAGAAAGTTACATCGATACGTGTGATTTCCTCACATAAGCTCACAGGGGATTCCTCTCGAAACGTTCCCTCTTCTTTGCATGCAAACTTGGTCTGTGTTCATTGAGCACAAAACATCGTAAAATCTTTTAAGCAGTTTAAACAGTCAGTGCTAGACGTCACATTGGGAACCCAGGATGTGTGAAACTGGCTTGAAATTGGACAAAAAAAATTAATCCACAAAAATGAAAAAAACAGTTTCTATTCCCCTGGGGTCTGCCATCGTGTTTTCAGAGCCTGGAACTTTTATGCATTTATAATGTAGAGTGTTATAAATATTCATACAGAGACTCATAGGCTAAAATTAAATGAGCTCATCGCAGTTATTTTTAGTGTAATGGATGTAGGCAATAAGAAAATCCCAAGAAAATGAATAGATGCAATTGGGGTAATAGCAGTACCTATTTTCCCCATTTTGAGGACTGGTGTGAAACAGAGGTGAAAAATACTCACGTAGATAAACACCAAACAGGGAGGCAGCAGCAGCCGGGGGTCACAGCCCCATGTGGAGCCAATTCAGGGCTGGACGTGGCACATCCCCAGGGGTGGGAGCATTCTGCAGGGACATGGATGGGGCCAGGACTGCTGGGAAGAAAGAAGTTCCAACTGATGAAACCAGCTGGTGTGCATTGGCACAGGAGAGAAGGAAATCCTCATAAATGCCTGCAAACTCCTTGTTGGAGCTGGGAAAGGTTTGAGCTGTGCCTGGTGGAGGGCTCAGCAGCCACCTCTGTTTTTTTCTTTGTAAAGCTGGAGCACAGCTCACAGCAGGCTGCTGCCTTCCACAGGTGGCTGAGGACACATCTCCTGGCCTGAAGAGCTTGTAGAGAGCTCTAGCTACAAGGAAATGATTTTCATAGGTCCAGAGCGTACAAAAAGCCTCTCGGAGAATCCCAGAGCCACAGGAGTTGTAAGGGACCTCTGGAGCTCCCCCAGCCCAATCCCCTGCAGCAGAGCAGGGTGCACCAGGAAAGCACCCAGAGGGGCTGCGTATCTCCAGAAGAGACCCCACCTCTCCGGCAGCCATTCCAGAAGGTAAGCATCCTCCTTCGAGTTATTTTGAAGTACATCTTTATGAACAGCCCGGGGAGTTATCAGTGTTTACCCCTAACTTGGCCTTCTTGAGGCTGTTGGTGACTGGGCACACGGGGCAGCAGGGCAGGCACAGCGTGCCCCTCTGCTCCCCATGGCGAGGGCCTTCCGCAGGCTGAATCTGGGCAACGCAGCAGCACAGAGGCATGGGGACGCCGAGTGGCTGCTGTGGCACAAGGACAACGGGTGGCACCCGCAGCTGGTGGCACAGAGACAGAGCCATCCCTCTGTACCCAATTATTTCTGAACGGCTGACTTGTGAGCGCGCTTTCCTTCCCGCGGCGAAAACGCAAAAGTGACTTTGCCTTTTAGTTTATGATTCAGATCTCTTTTTTTTGACATAATGTGACTTAATACAATGTACTAGGCGAAATTATGCACCGCCTGATTGTGTGCTGAATTGTCACTTAGGGCAATTATTTCTTTTAATAGTAGTAATTGTTACTCTGAGTTGCAAAGGATAACCGAATCCCTGCAGTAAGCGGAGCCATTTGTCATTCATGTAGTCTTGATAAATATTAATTGAATTAGCTGGCTGTATTGACAAATAGAAAGACGTCTGATCTGAGGGAAAAGTTCAAAATAAAAAAAGGCAGTGCTGCTGGGGAATGCAGTTTATCCATAAATACACCGTGCTTTTGTAAATCAATCTTTTTACTTCTGGAGAGTATTTGTTTCTACCCAAAAAGCAATGACTTCGGATGACAAGTTCACCAGAGCTTTAGCTTTTAACACTCTATGTTTATTTACAAATATATGCTCTGCTTAGTGTAAATCATAAAAAAGCCATTAAAGCAAAAAAAAAAAAAAAAAAAAAAAAAAAAGAAAAAGAAAAATAGAGACAGAAAAAGCACCGATCTTTTGGTAAAAATAGGAAGAATGATACAATCATGTTTGTAAACCAGGCTTCCAGCTGCTGTCTGCAGATCCAGCTGGGCCTGCTGCTGTCATCCCGCCCATGTGATGGAGCTGTGCTTCCCAGCACAAAGTGCTTCGTGCCCTACAGGCAGAGCTGAGGACCATGAGGGCGGTGGGCACACAGTGGGGGCTGCGCAGGGCGGCCCTCAGTGCTCCTTATGGAGGGCCAGGGCTGCAGCTTCCCACCACGAATGCAGCCAGAATGGACCTCTGCCATCAGACACAAAGGTAGGACAGCCCGCTGCACCTCTGGGAATGGAGGCTGTTGAAGAGTAGTTTGGGAAGAAGGGAGTTAAGAGGGAAGAGCAGAGATCCTGCGGGTCTTGGAGGAGCTGGGTTTGGAGGAAAGCCATAACAGGGCTCAGAGCAGGCAGGGTCTTCAGATATAAAGGAAAAAGCCCAGCATTCACCCAGGTGGAGGTATCTAATTTTTACACCACAAGGAAAATGCAGTAGCTGAATAGAATACAGATGTTGAAGTAAGTTAATACACATTTTAAACAATCCATCCTAGGTCTGAGTCAATCCCCTCTGCTGACTGGTGAAGCACACCAACTCAGGAACCACCACCGCCCGGTGGTTGCAGTCAGCTCCACTACATGTTGCAAGGAGTTAAATCATTAGACCAAGTGAAAAGTGAAGGTGGTGTTTAGGAAAAGCCTCCACGCTCAAATGCAAATGCAGTTTTGGACTGGCTTGAGAATGCTCCTGCTTCAATGAAAGCCAATGGACACCCAGATCTCCCACCCTCAGAATGTCATGAAAACTAAATACATAGCTGTGAGCACAGTGCCACACGCAGACATAAGCCACCTGGGCAGATTACAATTACATGAGGAATATCCCAAGCATGAAAGAAGCTCCAGGCTGGCTGGTCCAGCAGAGGGGTCACAGAACACTGCTTTGGTCTCTCAGCAACATCTGAGCATCTTCTGGAGATGGTTCAATACCACAGCTAACACGCTGTATGGGTTTGTCCTTTCCACCTCTCTATAGCAGGGGAACTGCTTTGATGCTGAAACGTTTTGGATTACATTTACAGTTCTTTTAAATAGGCTCTACCCTGTTTCCAGAAGAAGACTGAAGGATATCAATCCTACCCAACCGCCTGTTGGATCCCAGTCCCACTCACTGCAGGTATTTATTCTGCATGCTTGGTGCTGTCTCCAATGTGGTTATGTGCTCTGTGATTATTTTGAAGGAGAAATATTGAATAGTATTTTAGGAACAGATTTATCAGATCAGAAGCCTTCCTCCATGCATTTATTTATTCATTCTTTCACTTATTTTCACACATAGCAAGCTTCTCCACTGGTAAAGATCTTCAGAGATGAACCGGACCTGCTTCAGTGTCTCTGAACCCCTCCTGGGAGAAGAGAAACAGGGAAGGAATGTTTCTGATAATTTGATGGCAGTGACTCACCTACCTGAGAGATGTCACTTTGTGAGATAACTCAGTGCAATAATAAACACTAAAAACAGTAAGAAGAGCCCTCACTTTCAGGGCTGTCTACCTGCAGCAGGAGCACACGGCCGCTGCACATCCTGCTCTCTGTCCTTGCTGTCTGGAAATGATCATGCCAAATGGTCAGAGCAGTTCCTAGGGAGCTGAGTTATTCCAGTGTAGATATGTTGGTTCTTCAGCATTTATCAGGATTCCTCACCTATTTTTCCACTTCAGGCCTTCTGCTCCAGCAAAAAGCAAGAGCTGTGCATGGTGAGGCAGACGCCAGGCTGTGTCCTCACTCTGCAGCCTTGGAGACATTTTTCATTCCCACTAGTGATAACAAGCGAAGATGGAGCACCTACCATAGGGAAACATGCTAAATATTTTATGAGCTGTTAAACATTTATTAATCATTCATATCCAGATGATTAAAAAATTAATACAAAATGTGAAAATGATTTAGGAATGCACGAGCTTGCGCGGACGGATGGAAGGAGCTCCTAGAAGAGGAGGGCAGGGGAGAAGGCGCCACAGCAAACAGCATCCTGTCTGACCACGCAAACACCACGCCAGCCCAATCCCACAGAGCCCCCCAACCCTGAGCCCCCTCAGTGCCAACAAGGAGAGGGGTGGGGGAACATGGGCACAGGACTCGGCCCCCCCACCCCATTTGGTGGCAGTCACCCATCCGGCCCCACGGTGGGACAGGCAGGCAGAGATGGAGGGTTCAGCTCTGCTGCAGTGAGATGGAATGCAGAGCCAGACTGCTGGGATTGAAGCAGCACTGACCTGCTGTAATTAGAGCTGAAGAGATGCATTCGAATTAACTGGAGGAGCTAACCTGAGTTGGAACTGAGCTCTTATTACTTCTTCCCACGACCATTTCCAGCAGCCCCATTGCTGCAGGTGCTGTGCTAACAGTGGCAAGCCGTGGCAGCACCACATCTCTGCTTCTCCGCTGCGCTTCGGATTTTCCTGTTTTAATATGAATGAGGAGATTTGTGTTTTTCTTCTACATTTGATGTAGCAGCTATGGAAGACTTTGGCATAATATTGTCTTACGAGATAACCAAGTCAGAGTGCAGAGCCTGCAGTCTTTGTGCTCGCTGCATAACATCTCTTGTCATGAAAATATTATTTCCTGATAATCTTCTTCCTTGTATTACAAACAAAAAGCTGCATCAGATTGCCCTCAGCAGTGGATTGTAGGAGGCTTAGCGAGTCGGTTGTTTATAACAAACAGCAGACAAATTTAACTGAAGTTTACAGACATCAAAGGGTAGAAGTTATCTTATTCCAGCACAATCAGCCCATGTGCTGTAGGATCAAAGCCCAGTGCAGGCTGCCTGCTCATAGTGCAGACCTTTCTGTGATAAACAGTGTTTCTTTAGGCTCCCCATAGCAGGACAACGCAGAAAGGCGTGCTATGCAAATAGGCATGAGTGAGCATCCTTTGATTTCAGCCACAGGGTGGTGAGGCACTGGCACAGGTTGCCCAAGGAGGCTGTGGATGCCCCATCCCTGCAGGCATTCAAGGCCAGGCTGGATGTGGCTCTGGGCAGCCTGGGCTGCTGGTTGGTGACCTGCACACAGCAGGGGGTTGGAGCTGGATGAGCACTGTGCTCCTTTGCTACCCAGGCCGTTTTATGGTTCTATGATTCTATGATTTTTTTTTCCTCCAGAAAAAAGGACCAAAAGCACAGCATAGATTGAGATGAGCAGTGCAGCTCTCCAGCCAAGCAGGATTCTGTTGGACCAGCCTGCACCAGGGCTGCTCTGTGAGGCAGGGCTCTCTGCTCTGTGCCCCCGGGATGCTGAGGGACTCCCAGCCCCTGGGACACGTCCTGTGGGTGAGCCCCTGCGCTGTGCCCCCTGTGCAGAGATGCAGCAGAGAGGAAGATGAGGTGCTGCTGGTGGAGGTGCAGCAGCAATGTCAGCTCAGGATGGGGTGAGCACTGACAGCACCAGGCTGCCTTCCCAGAGCCCAGATCTGCACCACAGCTTCAGCAAGACCTTAAAGTAACAAAAAACTCAAAGCAAACAACACCCTCCAGCCCCTCCCTCCCACTAAAAAAAAAAAAAAAAAAAGCAAAAAAGGAAAAAATGAAAGAAAAAGAACATGAAAAGAAAGAGCACAAGAGCACAGAAGATGAATTGAGCAACATTTGTTGGTTTCCTTCCTCCTTTCCCCTCCCAGCCATGGGAATGGGAAACGAACTCGAGTGGTTCCCTCAGAAATAGCTGCTAAAAGGATCACAGTGGATTTTCAGGAACTGCTGCAACCACTGGCAGAATGATAAGCCATGGAGACAGCTTAAAAGGGCTTGAACGGCTGTTGGAACTTCTAACAGTCAAGGCTACGTTAGACTGAAATCTCACTGAAAACTCTCAGGAAACAGATTTTACAGAAATATTTTAAACAAATATTCCTTTCCTGACTTAGAATACTTCAGCTGTTTTCCATTTCCCACGGCTGCATCAAGAAGGGGAAGGAATAGGCCTGTTTCCCTTTGTAATACTGCTGTGCTCACAAGAAGAAAAAGAGAGAAAAGGAGGAAAATGCCATAAGTAGGGCTGGGATATTTCCCTTTTGTTTGCTTAAATAATTGTCCATTTTTTCTTCAGAAAATTGAATAGAAGTAAATGCTGTGGAACAAACTGGATAATTGCTCATCGCTACAAGAGATGTGGCACCGAACTGCAAACCTGCATGGCTTTGATTACAATTAAGGAAAAGAAAGAGGATTTGTCATTCCATGTACAATGCCAATTTATTCCCTAATCACCACCTCCCATCAAAATTTCTCCTGTCTGATATATGAGCATCTATTATAGTACCTTTCTACGGTGATTCAAGGAACTCCACAATAAATGGTTTTAATTGTATTTGAAATGATGGTAATAATTCAGGTATACGCAATTGCACGCAAATTTATTGATTGAGCAAAAGGTGTTTCTAATACTGCATCTGCTTAATGAATTTTCTTTAATGGCAATACGCCTGATTCAGTATGGGAGCAATGCAGAGAAGAAAAGTTCTGCCTTAGGAAAATGCCGCTGACCTTCTTCTGGTTTCTTTTCCGCTATGACAAATAGGTTTAATTTCAAAGCTTTTTAGGAAATTGCATCAATATTTAAACTGATTTCCAACTTGTTTTGAAAATGTAAATTCTCTTTGCTCTCCACACGCTGGTGATGTACAGCGCGCTGCTCAGGGACTGGTGATGATGTGAGCCATGGGAAGCGCGTGTTAAACCACTGCAAACTGCAAGTCCTGACTCTGGAAGAAGACTCTGAAGAAGAGGAAGGCTCTGGAGCTCTGTGCAGAGGGTGCAGCACCTCTTTATCTGCTGTTCTCCTCTCAGCACAGGCAAGAGCTCAGGTTCATTGGGTGCACCAAATCCCAGCAACCCACGATGTTTTCGATACAAGCTGAGATAAGGCCGCCTTCATCAGCATAATTGCTCCTTCCAAATACACTGAGGAAAATAAGAATATCCCTCTATTTAACGTGGCTTTAATGAATAGGACAGACCTTTTGATAAGAGGGGTTTCTCTCTTTTCTTCTTCAGACCTTGGTACTTTCCTTCTTTTACATTCAAACATCATCAGAATCTAATTTGATGGTGCCCTTCACCTACAATAGGTAGCAATTACCAAATCGTGGTACTGGGGTATAAGAAGGTACTGCAGGGAAGTAATGAAAAGATGTGGCACTTTGATGCCTGTGGACCTGAGCAGATTAAACACAGCTGTGTTTGTTCACAGCAAGCAATGCTCAGGGACACAGGAGACCCTTGGGCCGAAGCAAGGGTAACCAGGCTGGAATTTGGGGCCGTGCAGCAGAAGGGCTGCAGGAAGGGGAGCAATTTCATAGGTGTGCCTGCACTGCACATGAAGTGCCAGATCAAAGCCCCTTGTCTTCCTGGACAACAGCAGATCTCTCCAGTGTTAATGCAGATGTGAGCAGGAGGGCAAAGAGCAACACTGTTACCAGCTGCTGCCGGATGGTTCCCAGCGATCTCATCAGCTCCTGCCCTGCTTCCCTCCTGCATGAAATGTGCAGAGCGGTGCAATAGGGCAGGGAATGCAATTCAAGTTTAGGATTTTGAACTGAGCTTAATTATATCCCAGAATGTACTGTGCCTTTCACACTGGACTCTAGATGGATTGAGAATAATTATGCTGTAGAGATCTTTCCCCCTTTGGCCTAAATTTCTCTACCAAAATCCTTGCTTATATACATTGACTGGGCAATAAACCATTTTTTTGAAGATGGGAAAAGTAGAATTTCTTTTTCCTTTTAGTAGTAAGGGTTTTTCTGCACTGGAAAGGTTCATCAATTATACCAATATAATTACCATATAGCTATACTACAGTAATTATTTTGCTATAATTCTTCCTGTAGTGTCTGCTATTGAATAAAGCCCCTTTTTCAATATACCTTAAATCTATTCCCTAGCAACATAAACTAAATCAAAACATGTCCTGTTACTGAAGAACAAATATTTTGTATTACGAATTGCACTGCAAGAAGCAAGGCTGTTCAGCTGTATCATCAGTGCAGGGTGGTTGTGCACTACCACCATTGCTCTGCATGTCCTACAGCCACTGCCCTGGGAGCAGCAGCCTGGCATCCAGTGCTGCTCCAGCTGGAAAGGGGAGGGAAGGAGAGGAGAGGAGAGGAGAGGAGAGGAGAGGAGAGGAGAGGAGAGGAGAGGAGAGGAGAGGAGAGGAGAGGAGAGGAGAGGAGAGGAGAGGAGAGGAGAGGAGAGGAGAGGAGAGGAGAGGAGAGGAGAGGAGAGGAGAGGAGAGGAGAGGAGAGGAGAGGAGAGGAGAGGAGAGGAGAGGAGAGGAGAGGAGAGGAGAGGAGAGGGCTCTGTGGAAGGGAGGGGAGGGGAAGAAAGACAGGAGGCGGCCATGTGGGGCACAGCCATGAATCCTGGACATTTCTCTTGTCACCAACAATGAGCTGTTTTGTCATCTTCATCCTTCTCTAAGGCAAACAGAACAAGCAGGCCTAATGAGGAAGAACTGGTGGGCATGCAAAGGAGGATGATCTGCTCATGCATTCGCTCACAGCCAGCTGTCTGTACTGAACCCTGCTCATAAGGACATGAGGTGCAGGGCTGAGCTGGGGAAAGTCTCTTTCACAAGAGCAGGTGAGTCAGCAGATTGCAGGACAAATGCTGGTGTGTGTGCTTAGCTTGCAAAGATCAAATCAAGCAGAGGGTTTTCCAGGTTCCAAAAGATCCTCATGGTTGTGCTGGTGGCAGGTGTGCAGTAAGCCTGGGATGGCACCAGAGCCATTAGCAGCATGTCTGTGCCGCCATCTGTCTCAGTCAAGGTGCAGTTCAGAAGGAGTTTAAGACTGTAAGTCTCCTCCTCAGCTCCTATTTCTCCTGACATTTACAGTTACCATTATTGCAATGCTAACTTGCAATAAAATAAATGGTTTAAATCTCATTTCCTTTTGCAATTCATGATACATAAACCAAAGGCAAGTAAAATAAAACTCTCCGAAGAATAAATGAGCTGCTTATTTCAGGGTGAGTACACCCAGGTATTGCACAGCCGAGGGAACCAAGCAGCTGCTGTGTGCAGAGGAGCCCCGTGGCTGTGAGCAGCACGGGGACACAGACAGCAGCAGGAACCTGGGCCCACCGTGCCCTGATGGCTGCAGACAGGTCCCATTACGTGTCTGTAGTGCGCTCCAGCCAGCAAAGGGCTTCTCCTAGCAACTGGTGGAAGTGATGGGAAGTCCTGGAGGTACGGTGGAATGGGAAGGATAAAAGCTGTGATCGTCTCAGATGATCTGGAGTCTCTTTGACTTGTTCATGGATGCAAAACGTGGACATTCTGTGTGCACATTACACAACTAGTGCACCAAGTACTCATTCTTTAATGCATTTTAAAGTTAACTGAGGATCATGGTGCACACATTCCAGGAACTTTCTCTATTGCTGCATATTTACCAGATTTGGTCCAGCAGTGCTCGTTGTCAGTCATCCTGCTGCTGTTGGAGATCTCCAGTAACCACATGAGCTGTACCATAGAATCATAGAATCACAGCATGGCCTGGGTTGCAAAGGAGCACAGTGCTCATCCAGCTCCAACCCCTGCTGTGTGCAGGTCGCCAACCAGCAGCCCAGGCTGCCCAGAGCCACATCCAGCCTGGCCTTGAATGCCTGCAGGGATGGGGCATCCACAGCCTCCTTGGGCAACCTGTGCCAGTGCCTCACCACCCTCTGGCTCAAAAACTTCCTCCTCAGATCCAACCCAAACCTCCCCTGTCTCAGTTTAGAACCATTCCCCCTTCTCCTATGTACCTTCTTAAATCCCACATTGTCCTCAATGCAACAACGCCAAGGTGAACAGCATGAAAAAATAATAACCAGGGAACAACGGTTCACTGTTTCTCCAATAATGAGAACTAGGGTCACTGAGCAAATGATCTAACAGTAGCTTAAAATAAAAACAGAGTTTAATTAGTAGAACTTTTCTTCCACATAATGCATAATTAAACATGGAAGTGAGAGCCATGGGAGAGATGGGAAATTAAAAATATAAATATCCTTAAAAATAATTACATGTATTCAGGACAAAAAGATCCACAAACTAATTGCCTTCTATACAGCAGGTGAAGCTTTGTCTCAACTGAAACCACCGTTAGCATCCAATTTATTTTAATAAGGCTAAAATTTAACACCTAGTAGGCAGTGCTGAAAACAAAGGTATAAGTTAATAAACTGGAACAAGCTGATTTTTTTATAGGTATCTGTATATGTTTTGTATTAATTAAAGACACTGTGTTTATGTTTATACTATACTTAATGAAAGAAACTTTATAGATCCAGAAAATGCCTTCTTTAGGTGTCACTCTTTTTCAGCCTTCTGTCATCACGTTCTACACAGGGAGCCTCCTCTTTTTACTCAGAACTGGCTTATTGCCTTCCTAAATCTAACAGAGTGAAGTGATTACATATTGCCATGCACATAAATGGATAACAACTACAAAGCCCATGAAGAACGCTGGGCAGCAGCTCCTCTCTCCTTATTTGCCCCCTGTTCTCTTAGCCCTACATTCTCTCTTGGCTGCACTTTGCAGGCACCAAGGGCTATAACCAATGCCTTCAGGCCCTGCTCACACATACGTGCACAAAGGAGGAAGGAAAAAAAGGAAAAAAATCATGAAGAGAGAAGAGATCTCACTGGAATAAGAGATGCATCACTACATGTTTTGTTCCCCTCTGAAAGCCGTCTATGGTTTTCCACTGAAAGCATATCAGCAAATAATGAGCTCATTTTTTGTTTGTTTGTTTTCCCTCGTGGCAAAGCAGCCAGCAACCAGAAAATAAGCTGTTATTCTTCATGGAGGATCAAATGGCTGGTTTAGTCATGAAAGATTTGCTGTGTCAGAGTGGCTAGCTTGCCTGGGCCGTGGTTGTCTCCTTCTGCTCACTGAGCAACCTGCACACAGCTCATACATGCAGCCATGAGCAACTGGAGAGAGCAGGATGGGCTGAACACCAGTTGAAGCCCACAATGGGCTGCAATGGGTCTCTCACTGCACCTCTCTGGGGGGCCCAAGGGTGCTGATGGGCGGCAGCTGGACATCCCACCTCCTACAGCACCTGTGGCATCAGAGCTGGCATCCCGGCATCCTTCCCCTCGTCCTGTCACCAGTGAGAAGAGACCAGCCCTGCTCTCATTGCCATCACCTTTCAGGTATTTGAAGAGCAGTGAGGTCTCCCCTCAGCCTCCTCTTGCTCAGACTGAACAGCCCCATTTCCTGCAGTTGCTCCTCGCAGGGCATATTCTCCAAGCCCTTCTGTCAGAATGGTGTGGGCTCTTTAGTCCATCCCAGCACAGCTGATACCCTGCACTGTTCAGGGTCTGCCTTAAAAAATTACCAATTGCTTTGAATTTGTAGGGAATTCAGGGAGAATATATTGATGCCAATCACTCACTCCCAGATTCCAGGGCAGGTTTTGGTTTTGTTTTTTTTTTTAATGTACGTGAATTTGTACTGCAGTTTATATTGTATCTTAAAAGGAAAAATTACAGAGAGAGATACACCTGAGAATAAGATTTCCTTTTACTTTTGATTTACTTTTGGAGCATCAGGACCGTGGAATCTCTAACAGACCAAAGATTCGCCTGCTTCCTGCCATAATGGGTTCATCCCCTGGGAGTGCTGGAGATGGTGGAAAAGCAACTGAGAAATGAGAAGAAAAGAAAAGAACTGAGAAATGCCCCCAGCTCTGAGCCCTGATGGCACCCTGCACAGAGCGGGGCATTGCAGCCGCCCTGCTCTGTCCCTGGGCATTTCTATTCCCCAGAGAAATTTTAATTTGTCATTCCAAGCCGTTGCAAAAGGCTCTGCTTTGGGTAAAAGTGATGAATTGTAAATCTGTGTATTTCAATTTATCTTCTGCTTGTTGAAGTTCCCGCAGTGTTCATTCATAAGAAACCAGAGTGACACCTATGATATTCATCAAGAATAGAAAGAAACCTGCATAAAAGTCCTTTAAAACAATTGCTCTGCTTACTCAGACACTCCGGGTTTCACTTTATCCTCACTTTTGTTGTCTGAAGATAACAAAACTTCAGGCCCATACCTGAGAGCGCCGAGCGATGCAGCTCCTGCAGGCACTGGCAGAGAAGGAACTCCAGAAGTGACGTTTATGGTATCACAGTTTGTATTCCCCGTGTAGAATCCGAAAAATTCAGAAACATATGGGAATAACAGACTGAAAATAAGATTTTTTCCCATATTGTGGAAAAAAAAGCCATTTGAATGTGAAGTGAATCTTCAAACCTAATTTCAAACCTGCTTACTCAATTTGTCTGAGGCTTCTGTGCGTGTGCGGTGCTTTCATCACAGCAGGATCCTGATGGGAGGCACCATCTGCAACGGCCTGGAGCAACACACGGATCACCAGCACAGAGGATCTTCAGCCAAACCCAGCTGTTCTGGTGGAACACAAAAACTAATAGGTTTCAAAAGGATTCAGCTAACGCGGAATCCACACATCTCCTGGTTATCCAAAAAAATCACCAGCGCTCGTGAGACTGAAAGCAAAAGGAAAGGCAAATAAGGGGGTTTGCTTCTCTGCTCAGTGCTTCATACAAACAGATCAAAGGACCTGGTTACAGAATCACAGAATTACAGGGTTGGAAGGGACCTCAAGAGATCATTTAGTCCAACCCCCCCGCTAAAGCAGCTCCCTACAGTAGGTATGGAATCAAACTTACAGATTAATTGCATCAGAGAAGAATTGCAGCGATGAAATCAGGATCATGGCCATAAACATCTGAATTTCACACATACTGCACATCAGCTGTGATCACAGAGGTCTCAAAAACCTGTCGGGAGATCAGCATAGGCATCAGTGTACCCAGGCATCTGGGTTGATAATGATGGTGCGCTCCAGTTAGTGCAAAATTCTGCAGGAAAACCTCTCAGCCACACAAAGGGCTGAAGACTGTTGGGTGTTCAAAGGAACTGAAGGCACGAGTTGAATCCAGAGCCACTGATGTGTGAGGACAGGGATTTCTGCTCCACAACACAACGCAGGACAGCTCAGCAGGTTTCTGTTTTATTCTCTCAGAGGTAAACCCACAGCTGGGGCTCCTTAAGTTAATTGATGTTTTTTTTTCCTTAGAAAATCAGAGAAGAAACCAAGATTTCTCCATCACGTGGCTGAAGGAACAAGCAATCTGTGGGGTGGCCTCAAGGTTACCTTTGGGAAGCTGCTTCTCTTGTCTGCAATGCACACACCAGCACCAGAAATGCTGCCTGGCCTCCGCAGTGTGTCTGCTACCAGCAGAGACATTGCAGACCCAGAGCCACACGTTTGCTGTGCTGTTACTGCACAGGAACTTCACGCAGTTCTCTGTTACCGTTTATCATGACAAAATGCCTTGCAGTGAAAAAGAAAACCAACCCACAACAAACATTCTGGAGGTGCAGAATTCAGGACGTGATATTCATAGAATGACAGAATGGCCTGGGTTGCAAAGGAGCACGATGCTCATCCAGTTTCAACCCCCTGCTGTGTGCAGGATCGCCAACCAGCAGCCCAGGCTGCCCAGATATTAGCAGAAGAGAACAGAGGGGTGGTGTGTTGGGCACGGTTCCTTCAGAGGAAGGACACTGGGAGCTGTGAGGTGGAGGTGGTGCCCCATCATGGGCTCTGAGCTCCGCGGGGCAGTGAGCAGCGCTGCAACAGAGACCCTTCCTGCTCCTCTGCAAGTTCCAGAGCAGTATCACATTTTTTACTGTTCAAAGTATGATTTTAATCATGAAATTTGCGATTTGTAGTTCTAATATTTACACAGAGAGTTATTTTTCTTCTGTCTCTCTCCATGAAGTAATATTAAAATCAAAGTGAGGGTTTCATTTTATAAAGCTTTGAAGTTGATCCTTTTGACATTTCACATTTTCATGTCACACTTCTAATTATGAAAAAAATGAAAAGTCTCACTCATCAACATTTCATATTTTCTGTATGTCCTTAGCAGACTTTTCTTCATTTCTGTTGGCAGGCTCAGAAAAGAGACAGAGCAGGAGCTCCAGGCACACATACAGTGCAGGTTCTGGACCTGGCCATGGCTGGGAGGCCTCCCCTAGAGCTCTGCATCCAGATGTGAGTCCTCAGTATAGGAGAGACACAGACCGGCAGGAGAGCGTCCAAAGGGAAATGGTTTCACAATGAAAGAGGGCAGCGTTACATTGGAGATAAGGAAGAAGGTTTTTTTTACACTAAGCGAGGCACTGCACAGGTCGAACAGAGAGGTGGTGCTGCCCCATCCCTGCAGACAGCCGAGGTCAGGGGATGGGCTGTGAGCACTGATGGAGCTGTGGGTGCATTGCAAGGAATGGGACCAGAGGGCCTTGAAGGGTCCCTTCCAACTCAAACCATTCTGTGATCCACTGATTCTATAGTATGCACCTGCCTTGGGTCAACCGCTGCCCATTGCAGGACTTGACCAACATGTGCTGCCCATTGCTGGAATGAGAGCAAAGCTGAGGCATGGAGAGAGCAAGTGGCCAGCACCCACAGCTGTGACCTTGTGCCTGGGAGCAGTCAGAACCGTCCCACACCCAGCTGCAGTGTGCAGCGACCCTGACAGGGGCTGCAGGAGCTGCCTGTGGCTCTGCACTGTGCTGTGCTGCTGTGTGCGGGTGGCTGCAGAGCACCAATGCCTGCTGTGCGAGCAGCTTGCGGTGCGGCGCAGAAATTAAAATCTGAAAATGAGTTTTAAGCAGCTCTCCATCCTTTACATTTGATGGCTGGAATGACAGTTGGGCCCTAATGAACACCAGAGAAATACTATTCCCCCTGCAGCAGTGTTCACACTAGGGAGCAACACAAGCACTGAGCACACATTCAGGTGGTGCTGAAGCAAACACTGCAGCTGATCCAACCAAGTAATCTATTTCTTTACAAGGTAAGTTTAGAGGCGTTGCAATGAATCTGGGCAGAAAGAGGGTGCCAGGTCCCCATTCACACCCTGATTCCAGCACACAACGTGAACTCCACACTGCAGTGCTCTCCACAGCTCCTTTCCCAATGCAGGCAGTGCAGAACAGCCGTGGCTCAGGCCAGCTCTCAGTCCTACAAAGGGCAGCAGTGCAGCACCAGACCTGCAGCCCCAGTGGTGGATCCTCTTTAGTAAGGACAACGCCAGGGGCTGCACCCAACTTTCCCGTGATCCCTCCCAACCCGGGTGCTTTGTGGTTCTCCCTGCACGAAGGGAGAAGCGTGAGCGTGGGCTGTATGTTACCCAGCTGACCATATCTGGCCATGGGAGGAACTGACAGGGAGCCTTAATCCTGTGCCATAGATAAGCTCCTGCAACAGGCCTGAGTCACAGCACCAGGTGAGGGGTAGCGCAGAGGTTATCCTAAGATGGATGCTCATGAGGGCAGCAGCACGGGGCTGTTTCCTGACAGGGAGAGCAGGACAGGACCTGTGAGCTGTGTTCCTTGGCAGCACTGGGTCCCCTGCCCCTGGCAGAGGGCTGGGCTGCATTGCTCAGGGGTGGCCAGGGGAGGGACAGCATGCCCAGCACACAGGAGATGGGGCACCGTTAGCATAGAAGCATCACAGAATCACAGCACAGTTGAGATGGAAGGGACCTCACAGCCCCATCCCTGCCATGGGCTGGGTGCCCCCCAGCTCAGGCTGCCCAGAGCCCCATCCGTGGCCTCGGGCACCTCCAGGGATGGGGCACCCACAGCTCTCTGGGAGAAGACGTTAAGCTACATATAACTACTGCTACTCTTCCTTCTATACATCAGAAATGTGGAATAGCAGGCCCAGGAACTACCGTGCATATAAAAGAGAAGAATTTCCATCATAATAAATTCATAAGGCTTCATAACAAACATTACTGTTTGTTTATGCAGAACTGTAATATTGACCTGATTACAAAGATAACAGGAAACCTCAAAGGAAGCCATAGGGCAGAGCAATGCTGGGCAGAAACACAGGGGAAGATTAATACTATCGCTCACAAGATGTGACAACAGCTACCCCTGGAACACAGAGATATCTGAAAGTTAATGCAGAGATAGGAGTGTGATAATAAAGACAAACATGTCTTTTTAGGTTAGGCTGCCCCACTGCAAGCCTTATAGTGTTTGATAATGCACTTCTTCAAAAACATGCTGATGACAGCCCTGCAAAGGAGAAATAATTTATCTTAAAATTGAAGAGAGAAACCAGGAGGCGCAGAATGTGGCACCAAAATATGGATGACAGTGTCCTTGCCAAGGAGTCAAACAACCTTATTAAGCAAGAAAGAGGGAAGAGATGGCTGCATTAACAATGAAAAGGGGGGAATATAATTACAGCCAGGGATTCGTATCAGCGTCTGCACTGTCAGGCTTGAAGAGCTGACAGTCATTTTATGGGGAGAACATTGGAAAACGAATGGCAGCATTTCTGGTGCATGGGCTTTATTCATTAGTCCTGAAGGTATATTATAAGAGTTAATTTAAAGGTAAGGGGAGCATAGCAGTAAATACAGGCTATGCACTGCAGCAAGCAGCCTGGCACTGCTGAAGGAGCAGCCTGGTGCACTGTGCCAGCTGTGCCACTGCCAGCTGTGTGCCAGCTATGACCCTGCCAGCAGGGTACCTGCTGTGCTCTTACCAGCAATGTGCCACCAGTGCCCTTACAGTGCTGTGCCATCTGTTCCCTTACCAGCAATGTGCCATCTGTGCCCTTACAGTGCTGTGCCATCTGTTCCCTTACCAGCAATGTGCCACCAGTGCACTTACCAGCAATGTGCCACCAGTGCCCTTACAGTGCTGTGCCATCTGTGCCCTTACCAGCAATGTGCCACCAGTGCCCTTACAGTGCTGTGCCATCTGTGCCTTTACCAGCAATGTGCCATCTGTGCCCTTACCAGCAATGTCCCATCTGTGCCCTTACAGTGCTGTGCCATCTGTGCCCTTACCAGCAATGTGCCACCAGTGCCCTTACAGTGCTGTGCCATCTGTACCCCTGCAGCCACATCAGGTCCTGCATCCAGAGCAGTGCCAATCACTGTGGGCACCACCACCTCCAGCAGCTCCATGCCCCACCCCCTGCAGCACCACAAGATTCCCAGTGCCACTTCCTACTGGGGCTGAGGTGTGGGCATCCCCCCAATGCGGGGTATGAGGACAGCATAGCAGGCAGGGGAGTGAAGTGGCTTCAAGGTGTATTCATGAGGAGACTTTTCAATAGAGCAAACATTTAACGGGGAATGGAAGAGACAGCATAATTCCTGATTTACAAGAAATATGAAGGTTTCTGCTCTGCAGCCCCTGCCCTTTGAATCTGAAACACAATGGACTAACTATTCATCCGCGTTTCAGATAAGCTGGGAAGGTTTATTTGACAATGGAGGATTAGAAAGCTTTTGGATATTGATGTCTCCTAAGAGTGGAGGGTGCTCACAGTGACTGCTGCTCCAGAGCTCAGTTCTCATCCATGCTCGTGTTCATACAGGGGTATGCATGCACAGCTTTGGCCCATTTCCCATTCTGTCCAGCAGAAATTTCTCTTCTGACCACATATACATTGAAAACAACCACAACAACCTGAAGCAGCAACAGTCCAAACTTCTAAACTGCAGCAGAGAACTGAAATATTTACACACTGGCCATAAATAAATAATTCCCAGCATGCTTTTGCACCCTTGAATGAGATTCTGTACTCCTTTTTTTTTTCTCTGGAAGGCAGATCTGTAAAGCTGGGTATTGCTAACACTGCCTGTGACGTGTGGCACACAGCATGGGAGCCGTGCTGGGCTGGGGCTGCTGGCACTGCGTTGGTGCTGTGCAGGAGGCAGCTGGCTTCCCAGTGTGTGCCTGGCTGGGATCACAGCAGCTGGGGAGGCTGCACGGTCTGTGCATGTGGGTAGGATGAGAGGTGATGGCCTCATGTTGTGCCAAGGGAGGTTCAGGTTGAATATCAGGAAGAAATTCTACTCAGAAAGAAGAGGCAGTGGAACATGCTGCCCAGGAAGGTGGTGGAGTCTGTCCAACACAGAGCCTTGATTCAGCGCTCTGGGTGAGGATGCCACACTGACTTGTACAAGTTGTGCTATTTTCTCTTCTATTATGTTTTCATAGAAACTTTACTTACTCATCTTTCTTGAATAACAGTTGCACACGGATCTGAAATCTCCCAGTCTTGGCAATGTGTCAGAAGCTGAAAAACAGGATAGCACAGGAAGGGATTTGAAGTTATTAAATTCACTGCAGCATCTATATTCATGATCATAGCTTAACACCTGGTTAACATCGATGCCATAGCTGGGTGTGGGTGTGGACTCCTGCCTGTCCCAAGCATCCTCCTTTAGTCTGGCCATTATGCCCAAGGCCTTGGGCACAGGCAGACAGTGAGATGCCAAAGAATTTGCTCATAATAATAATAATAATGAAAGTATTGCCAAGGCAGATAGCACCACACTACTGTCTCAGAATGGGTGATCAAAGAACTGATAGCATCCACTGGTTCATCAGGTGCCAAGGGATAAATACTTTGATTGCAGCCCAAGGGCACAGTGAGCTCTCCTGATGGCAGCTGGCTGTGTGACAGGACCTTCCCTTGGGCAGAGGCACCTCTTAAGGTCACATCTGCACACAGATCCTTGACTTCAAGATGCCTTCATAGTGCAAACTCTCAGTAAGTGGCCAATAGTTTTAAGCTTTGGGAAGAGCATTTCTCAGATTGGTTGTGATTTTCTTAAATCACTACACTGTATCTGTAATATATCAATAAAGGTATTCCCTCTTCTCTCTTATGTGTGTAGTGAGATTGTTTCCATCTGCAAGGCTGACTTCTCACCCTTTTGCAGACCAGGGAGATGCCTGCATGTGCTCCCAACACATCTCCCCTGGGCAGGATGCAAACAGTGTGGACCCATATAGATTCAGTGCCCACCCTTCAAGGCCAGCCTGGCTGCCACCATGGCTCTGAGCTGCCCATATAGTCTTCCTAGTGCCACAGCAGTGCACAAAGAACATAACTCAGGCCGGCTGTGCTTTATTTCCTGCACCTCTCTTCTGTAGGCATAAACATATTAATGAAACTGTGATTTTTATATACAGTTCCCAGCAGGAAACAATTCTCATCTATAAAATATTCTGTCAGGCTGCACTTTTTGCCATGAAATTTGCTTATTTCATTGTATTTTTAGCATGACATATGCAGCTTCTAATAAAACCCTGCTTTCCTCAAAACTTCCTTTGTGATAGATCCTAACAGTGCAAGGGGAAGGGAAGCAGAGAAAGACGGTTTTGATGCAGCACGCTGCTTCCCTTCAGCGTATCGTAATTGCAACGCGAGTGTGTCTGATATACTTCTGGCTGCTGATATCCCTTGGTACCACTGACCAGAAAAGAAAACATACTTTGCTCCAGACTTTTCATTTCTGCTGATTTTAGGGGTATTACTTTGCTTGAAAATGCAACCTGCAAACTGCACAGTGGGCTACGCCACTGATTGAGCCAGTGCAAAATGTGAGCACCAGAGATCAGCCATGAGGAGAGCACCACGAGACCCCCCAGCTCCTTGAGGTGCAGGGCACAGCATCACCCCCCACTCACAGCCAGGACACAGAGCTCACCTGATCCGCTCCAAAGCAGCTGCAGCACGGCAGCATCGTGGGCATCGCAGCAGCTCAACCTGCTTGCAGGGACTCCCTGTGCTGCTCAGAGGGGTTGGGATGGAGGAGTCCTGCAGTGGGCAGAGCTGAGCTGGAGAAGTGATGAAGAGCGTGCTTGTGAGGATCATGTAGGGATGCTGATTCACTGAGGAGCCCTTCAAACTCGCAGAGTATGGAGGTGAGTGAGCATCTCCAAGTGATGGAAATCTCCCTTCTCTGGCTCCCACAGACAGTGATGTTTGTGGAAGCGCAACTACAGAAGGAAGTCACTATGAGAGGAAGAGTAAATAAACAGAAAAAAGCAAACAGATGTCAAGTTTTATAGGAGGGCTCTTTGTATGGCTTATGGCTCTACCTGGAGGAGTACCAAAGCACATTTATTTCTATCACTACGAAACTTAGCAGATGCACAATCCCGAAGAAGAACTCTGCCTTGGCGACTGAAGAGTAGACCTCATGATTTTCATGGATGCTGTTTTAGGGCGCGTGCTGAGAAGATGCATTCGTTTCACATTTCCACGTCATTCACGTTTTGCTGCGTTATTCCCAAAATTCTCCTCTTGGGCATCTTAATAAAACAGCCGTGGCCCAAAGACATGCATGATGGCGCTCAGCTCGCTCTGCCGCCTTCGGGAATGCTGTGCAGCCGCACCTTCGGGAGCCTCTGCTTAACGTTGGGGTACCTGGAGCTCGTGTTCCCAGGGTTATAAAATATGACAGAATAGGAGAAATAGAATTCACGTTTTTTAGGCAATTAAATTAGACTGAATGGCTGAGGGAGATAAGACAGTTGAGCTATTGAAAAGAAAATAAATTAATGAGCGTGTTTTATGTGCCTGCTCAGGTGTAAGTTCCCTCTCCTGTAATAGATTTCACTTTACTTTTTTTGACATGTTTTCCATGATTTAGAGAGAAAGCAGCAGACTGAATAGAGGCCAAGGAGACTCTTCTTTCATCTGCCGTGTTTCACTTCAGGGATAATTCCAGGGATCTTGATTTTGATTCAAATAGTTTGTCTCAGCCAAAATAAAAAATGAATAGCACGTTGATCTTTAAAAATGTGTATTTAGCACAGTTTAATGATTATAAGAGTTCATTATGAAACAGTGAAAGAGCATTTTTTGGCTTCTTTAAGTCTTCCTGCCTGCACTTTTTCAACAGAACCAACCCAAACTCTCCCAAACCCCCACGTACCACGGACATGCCAGGGCCTGGGCTCTGCTGTAGGCAGCGTTTGTCTCCCAGGTGTTCCCATAAAGATCCATCAGGACATTGGATGTCCTCTGAGATGCAGCAGCCGTGCTTGTCATGGCCACGGGTCTGCTTCCCTGTGGGTCTGCTTCCCTGTGGGTCTGCCTCCCCGTGCACATCTCTGTGCTCAGAGGACAGGGCAGGGTTCCACCAGTGATGCTCCATGATTCAGCTGAGTTCTTCCCAGCGGTGCCATATGCCATGGCTGGTGTATTCCAAGGAAGGAGCTGCAGGGATCCATGGTCCTGGAACTCTCCCTTCTCCCCTCACTTCCTCTCTTTGGTTATGAAGCACACCCTTACAGATGTGCTCACTGGCATGCCCACGGATGTAGATATGAATGGGGCTTTACAGGCCCCATTGTATTTTATTGCCCACGTGCTCAGGGTGCAGGCAGCAGCACCTCAGGGGCAGCTTGCAGCAGACATGGGCACTGCACAGCATGCCATTGGTATGCGGTGTGCAGAGCCACATCCAAAAGGGAGCACGGCCACAGATCACTGTGCAGACTGAAACCAACCTGCATTTTTCTCCTCTTTTATCTTTGCATACTCTTTTTCTGTCATTGCTATGGGCATTCATCTGCTGAGTGGCTGACACAGCAGAACGGAGGAGCACACGGAGGATGCTCTGCTCTCAGCTGGCACTGCCCTCATTTTACTAAACCCTGAAGGGAAGGGAGCTGCAGGTTGTCAGCTGGGCTCTTTCCTTTGCTTTGCAGGCTCCATTTCTGCCACACTAGGAGTTCCATGGGGCTGCTTGCCAGAGTCCATCACTGCAGGCACCCAGCTCCTGTGGACCTGGTGGTGGCCACTGGGGACCGGGGCTCCAAAAGGCTCCGTGGTGCCTGTGCTCCACCACACTCCTAGCACCCAGCAGCTCGGCAGGTGCCAGGCCATTCGTCCCACTGCCTGACGTGGGCAGTGCGTCTGGGAGCAAGGCAATAGCACTGCAGAAGGAGACCCTGGACACTCACCCTCAAGCATGACAGAGTGATGCTCCTTGGGCCATGGGAATTCCAAAGGGTACAGCAACCTTGTGAATTCACGTCCCTGTGGGGAGGTCCCTGCCTATCTGCACCACAGGGAATTGCTGCCTCTTGCTCTGCTTACAGCGGTGTGCAAGTATGGAACGAAACCCAGCGAGGCTCACAGCTAAAGGTGCTTCTTTGGTGACTGCAGTGAAGACGCAGTTCTGGGAGGAACAGAAAATTCTGAATGATGGCACCGAGATCTCGTGTATGATGTGAACCTCCACTGCACGCACCTCATTCAAGCAGCACTGGCCTGATGCCACTACTCCTTCCTCCCATGCACCCTGCAGTAAGAGAGCCTGAAGCACACAGTGGGACCCTTTCATGAGCAGTGAACATCAATTGGTCCTGCAGGGAGCTGAGCTGTGGGTGAAGGACCAGCAAATGTCCTCATGCTGCCCTGTGGGGATATGTGCAGGCAGCCGGGCACTGTTGTGTGAGGCACTGAGACACAGAACAGAATCCTGCTGTGCCTTGGTCAATTTGCACCATAAACAACATTAAGAAACACAGGAAGTTGAAGTGGCATCACAACGCAGTGCAGCAATTCAGACCCATATATTGGTTTGAGGTGGAAGGGACCCTTAAAGGTCATCTAGAACAACCCCACAGTGAACAGGGACAACCCAGCTCCATTAGGAGCTCAGAGCCCCATACAGCCCGATCTTGGGTGTCTGCAGGGATGGGGCCCTGCAGGCAGAACTGAAAACACTCCAAAAGGGTTGTTGGGCATTGGAACAGGCAGCCCAGGGAGGTGGTTCCTGGAGGAGTTCCAGAGCCATGGAGATGTGGCACTGAGGGATGCGGGCAGTGGCACAGTGAGGGTGGGCTGGGGTTGGGCTTGGGGATCTTAGAGGTCTTTTCCAATTTGAACGCTGCTATGGTTCTATGAAAACTGATTCTGACCATGCCCAAATGAAAATGTCTTTCTAAAGGAAAGGAGGTACAGGTTTGAGAAGGGCTGGGCTGGCTGTGGAGCTTCTATTCAGCAGTGCGGAGACTGCCTTTCCCATCAGTGTTTTCTCCCAGATGTCTGTTCATTAAGATAATATTGCAAATTATTCACTAAGTTGATTAAATCACACTGAGACTGCATGGAGTGAAATTGTGGAAGAATTCTGACGCACGAGTGGTGCAAATTAATTACAGAGGCTATGAGTGCATGTTATTCTGTCTGTGCCCTTTGACCACTCGGATGTTCTTCAGATTTACTTGAGTCGTTTACAGCACTTAATTTCTGAGCAGGGTGAGCTCCTGGCACTTGTGGTGGTGTGGGGGCACACAGCAACCTGGGCACCCTCATTGGCAGCCACAGGCCAAGACTGGGAAGTAAAGCAGCCTCAGTAAAGGAATCAAGGAGAGATTTTATGTCTGAAAGGCTCCATTATGCATCGTATTAGAAAACACCAATCAGTTGTGGGAATTATTTTTGGAGAATCTGAAGAAACAGTGAGAAGCACGCATGCCATCTGCATAACAATGAGACCAAAGATTGCCCTGATTTAAAATAGAATGAGAAAAACATACAGTGATGTAGGAAAGAGCAATGAGATCTGATGGTAGCAAGGTATGAGAAATGTCCTTTTTCCACAGTGAAGCAGAATTGCTACCTCTCTGGCAATGGCAATTAGTGAGAGAAGGAGCAGTTTCCCCTCTCGGGCTGTCAGGAGCAGCACCAACCCTACCCCCGAGAGCAGCTCTGGGAAGCATGACAAAATTTTTAACAGTTAAAATGTGGTTTTGTAATGAGGAATATCTGGGAAACTTCTTATCATAAGCATTTTATCATCACTACAAGCATCGTCCATGCATGAGATATCTCTATATCACGTTCAATTTCCATTTACACTGAAACTCTGCTGTAAGAATGCCTTCGACATGTTCATTCTCAGCCTTGGCCCTCCCACATTTGTCACGAGAAAGCAGCTCAGAACACGCAGCTGCAGCTTCCCAGCGTGGCTCATGTCCTGGCTCCAGGTAACACAATGCCAGCATCAGGCACCAAGCAGCACCTGACACGGAACATGGGACCACAGTGCTCAGTAATGGCAGTGACAGTGAACAGCCCCACTGCTGGCTGGGTCAGCGCTGCCTCTGGGCTCTGCAGGTCTGCGGAGGGGCTGGGGGTCACCTGCAGGAGCAACGCAGAAGCCACCAGCAGGCTGAGGAGAGTCTTCGTGGCAGCAGAGACCAGGATTGCCATCTGGGCTCTCCATTTAGCTAACAGAATGAAGGAACGAAGGCCTGATGCAGGAAATTGAGTCTGAGAAAAGGCTGAGGAGTTCGCTTTGCAAGGTGAGCAGCACGTGGGTGCTGCAGGTAACAAGGACAACAGCAAGGAGCTCTCCTCAGTGATCAGCATGAGGATCCCTCAGCACTGAGGGTTGCAGAGCCCCCAGTGCAGCCTCCGTCAGCGGAGCATTATAAGCTCAGGACAAACACTCCCCAAGGCATGCAGAGGCTGGTGCAGGAGAGCACAGCTCCCAGCAGTACAACAGCCCAGACTGCAGTCCGGCGCTGCTCCATCCCTCCCAGACCACCTGCAACTGATGTCGTGCCCCAAAGGCAGATCAGAAGCAGCTCTGAGGCCACCAGTGGATGGAGCTGGTGGCACCGAACCGGCCCGAGGCCTCCCACAGCCTCCAGGTGCCCCGTGCACGTGGTGATGCAGGACCTTCAGTGCGCAATCACCCAGGTGTCACACGGTGACCTGGGCATGGTGCCACAGCTTCGCATCTTCCCACCTCTCATCCCATAGATACGATTTCTTTTTTTAATCAAAAACTGCCATTTGTGGACAGATGAAATATTCCACTTAATTAACAGTGAGAAAAACTCTTTCCTTTTCTGTGTTTTCTGATTCCGCTCTGTGCTGTTCCTACTGAAGATCCCAGGGTACCACTGCCTTTTGAAACCTCTCTTTTATCGCCTCTTACAAAGAAGCACCGTTGATATCCAGACGATGGATTAAGGTGGACAGTTCTGAATAAATGCCCAAGGAAGAAAGGAAAGCAAACTTTTATTTTCAACTAGAAGTGAAGCACTCTGATAGCTGGTAATCATTTCCCTTGAAATGCACCCACCTGCGTAGCACTGCACCAGCTGACCGAGGGCAGGGAACACACAGCTGGAGCATCTTTGCACAGCCACCCTCAGACCACAGCAGGACATCTCTGCAGTTCCGAGCAGCCGCAGATGCACTCGTTCATTTCCACATTAAGAGCTGTTTCCTGCAACTGCCTTCAGCGGGGCCTTGCAGGGACACCCCATGGCCCATAGGGATGCCCAAAAGGGACACCCCACGCCGCTGCCCCCCGTGCTGCCCCCAGCCTCGTGCACCCTGCTGCTGCCCACAGCCCAGCCGGCCCCACGCTCCAGCCTCCTTCAGCCCAGTGACACATCCCATTCTGCCCGTGCGTTTTCCTTTGTCACAGAGCATCCCGCTCTGTGTTCTCCTCTTTGGCACTCTGGATTTCAACTCTCCCTCTGACCTTTTCAAACATAATTATTCTCACTTCCCAAGGACAGTCTGAGACTTTCGGACAGATGAACAGATTTGCCCTTATTCCTCCAATACACAATAAATGCAATCAATAGGAATATCCTTCTGCAGTTCCTCACCTCTTTCTCTCACACGTGTATTTCCATGGTTATGAACAGCCTCTTGAAGACGTGAAGCTACCAGGTCTCATTTTTCAAATACCAAAACAGAAGATTAAGGTTTTATGCATGAACTCTCTTTAGATTTATGTCATAGACCTCGTCTGAGCCAGATGGAATGGCAAGGGCCCAAGGTGAACGTCAGAAGCCACTAAGGCTTCCGTGAGTGATTCCAGCAGCACTCAGAAGTGACGCATCCCATGAGATGAGATGCTTCCCATCACTGTATCAGTACCCCAGGCCTCAGGAAGTAATGGCCCATGCATGTGGGCCAGGGGTCAAGGCGGGGTCCAGCTCTCGTGATGCACTTTGCAGGGCTGCTATGAACATGCAGTGCCCAGGCTCCCACTGCGGTCACCAGAGAACAGGGCAGGACGGAGCTGCCACCTGGGACAGCCTGGTGCATGCCATACCTAGTTTCTAGGAGTCTCTGCAGAGAGGTGTAGAACTCTCTTCACTCCCACATTTCCTGTCAGTCCCATGAGGCTGTTCAGGCATCCTCATAATCTATGGGCACCTCCTTCTCAAGTGACCATGGGCACTTCCATCTCCAGTGTCTGTGAGCACCTCCATCTCCCATGCCCATGAGCACCTTCATCTCCAAGCACCGTGGGCTCTTCCATCCAACAGCTGACTTCATGTCCATGCTGCTGCTGGCAGGCTTGAACAACTTCCCCCAGACCTCCCTGAAGTTCTCCCAGCCTCAGGCTGACCGTCCTCTGCTAGCAGGAAAATAGAGAGAGAAATCTGAATGTTTTATCAGAGGAACAACAAACCAGGCTGGGCATTAAGGTGCACCCACGGAGAAGTTTCACCTCAAACTGATGTCATTTGAGATTGGGAAGTTCCCTGGCACTGCCAATACACATCATTTCATCAAACGCTTCACAACTGTGTTGCATTCCTGAAAATGCCATTGCTCAGTTTTGTGCCTGGGAGGTAATTCCAGCTTAAAGAAAATTCCAGCATCATTATGCAATTAATGTTTTGTTTGGTTTATTAATTTATAAGCTCTCTGAAAATAGTAATAATGACAGGAACAGAAAAACATCTACCAGAGGTTTTTTTTTCAGTGAAAAATTATATTTTGTAGTAGCCCCGTCTTTATTTTGTTAATGTTCCTCAATATCTCATTGTGACAAATAAAAAATGTAATTTTTAATTGAATATGTATATATATATTAATGAAATAAGTATCTGAAAAATGCATCAGCTCATGCTGTTTTGTAGAATTCTAATGAATTCTTGAATGCCTTTCCAAGCTCTTATTTTTATCCTACATTATTTTAAAGATACATTTCTACGTGAGCTGGTTGCACTAATACTTCAGGTAAAAATACCATAAATTAAAAAAAAAAAAAAAAAATCTGTTATCAGAACTATGCATTAATGCCAAACATGTGACTTTTCCACGGTCAGGAGAGCATTATTTTCCCCGCAGCTCTCCTTGCTGCTGACAGGATTTTCCTGACGGTGCAGAATCCTCTCCCTCTGCAGACCATTGCCTCCAGTCGCTTCCTGCAGCAGCCAGAGGGAATTCCAGCCCCTGGGAGCCAGCCCAGGTCTGTGCCCTGTGGAGCATCTGCAAGAGGGGGGCAGACAGCTCTCCCCAAGCTCCCTCTGCCCATAGGAAGATGGAGGTGCCAGAAGCACCTGGGCAGCTCCGCACCCATGAAAGATGCTGGAATGTTGGTGCTATGCTGAAGCAAACACTTCAACGTTTCCACTGTGAATTGTTCTGCTCTGCTACCTGAAAGGCTGAGCAATCTGTTCTTCACACTAACAAATGGGGAGAAACAGAACACTGCCATGCTGAAGAGCAACAGCCTTCCTCCTCCTGTGTGCCATGCGAGGCTCCCTGGGCTTTGAGCAGTTTCTGAAGATCCTCTGTTGCAGCATTCCTTCATTTCCCAGCAGTAAGTGCCTCCATAGCACTGAGCTGCAGCTGCTGGGGGCTGCATGGTGACAGGGCTGGAGGCAGCACTGCTGGGTCACATCCTTCAGGACAGTCCTGTTGGGATTGTTGGGGTTGGTTGGTTTGCTTTTAATAGAAAATAAGTATTTATGCTCTCAAATCAATCAGGAGAAGCTCTGGCAGCAGTCAGGGCCCCATGTTTCCCAGGCAGCTGCAGCCTTTGTTGGTTGTCATTGTAAGTCTGCTGCCTTGCCCCATGGCTGGGATTCACTGATAATACTGCAGAATACATAGCAGACAATGATTTCCAGCAATACCCATCCCCATCTGCAGTGTTCATCCAGGCCCTGCCCCTTGCCATGTGTGTGGTGCTGCACGCTGCTCCCCTGGGCAGCCCTTCTTTTTTGGGTGTGGGGAAAAAACTTCCATAGGAGTGAGTATAGACAAAGCAACAGCTGCCTTCAGTAGCCCCTGATAGATTGTCAAGGTAAAAGTATCTCCTAATTTCTTCCTTAAATGAGCAAATCACATTCCCTTTCCCTTTCTGCCGTCTTCCCACCCAACAATGTCAGCAGCTGTAAATCTACCCAGACCCTGATGGCATGGATGGGAAGATTAAATCATACAGAAAGCCATCTCAGTGTATTTTTTCCATAACAGTAACATTGAATTGCATCAATTAGACAATAGTTGACGAGGGAAAACCTGATGGCTACAGGTTGCACCTCTCAGTGTTCCAGGCTGATCCACAGCACTGTCCCATGTCACCCACTCACCCTGTGTCACCCAGCCATCCTGCATCACAGAGCTGTCCTGGGAGGGCTGGAGATGATCCATTACAGTGGATTTCCAGCAATCCAATACAATCAGCAGGTAAAAACAAAGCAGCTGCAGGTGGAAACTTCACAGGGGAGCAGCTGGGCATGGGACTGCCCCTCCTCCCTGTGCTGCTCTGGTTACTGATAAGTAAAACAAATGCTAAAATCGATGTAATTTAGAAATGTGGTTTGTCAATAAAAGGGAACGGAAGGTGCCTGCACAGACATCAGAGCTCCCAACAGCTGGGGCAGGTGAGCTTCGTGTTCCATATTAATGGCCCTTGATTAGAGCTTAATGCAGCAACACACTGTGCTGGCCTCGTAGGGCTGTGTGCCTCAGCCTCTTAAACAACAGTCGGGTTTCTTTTCAGGTCATACTGAATCTTTTCTCTGTGGGATGCGATGGTTTCGGAGCACCAGAGGGAAGACAAGCCACTATGAGAATGGAGACTGCAGAAAAGACCCACAGGAGTGAATGCAGGAAATGCCTCCCCTTTGGAAATCCCTCGGTCTGGTCCCAGCAGTGAGAACAGGAGCTGCGGCCGAGTGCTCAGAGCACGGGAAGCCACACAACTGGCAAGAGGTTAACAAATTAAATTGAATATAAATACGAAACAAACATCCTCACAATTTTAAGCAGCTGTGTAAGAAGCTAAATAGGTCACCTGTGGACAGAGGCCAAAACACAGAACAAATGAGGCTTGTGCAAATATTCCTTATGGTTTCTGGTCATATGCTTGTGTCTACAACAGCACCTGGTGGCACACAGAATGAAGCTGAGCAGACAAAACTGATTTACTCAGATGCCAGTGCTACCAAACTTACATTCTTCAAATAAATTTAAAACTGTGCTGCTTCTGTGACTGATGAGAGCAGAGTTGGAATCCCAGGAGGAAGGCACCGCCGTTCCTGGAGGGGCACAAACACGACGCAAAGCCTCGGTTGGCCACAGCGGGGATCTGCATGAAAACAGCTTCCAGCTCCAGGAGAGATGGTGCACATTTGCACCCGGGGTGCTGCAAACACCCAGCTTCTCCATTGCTGGCATTATGTGCATTGCACTCTCGGATTACATTAGCTTCAGTTACACTTCTTGTTTTATGTTTGTATTGTGCGAACCAAGGCTCAGCAGCAGGGACAGGGACTTGGCATCACACACACGTGGGTCCCTCAGGGTCCCCTGGCAGCCCCCTGCCCCAGGTGCCCGTGCCCAGTATTTCTGTGCAGGCTCCCAGCCAGAGCAGAGATTCTTGCACCCCATACGGGCACCCTGAGGGCTCAGGCCAGATCTGCATGACACACGTTTCCCAGTATGCCAGTCTGTAGCACCAGGGTATCCATGCATGTGAGGCTACAACACTTCTGTATCTACATGCAAGGGAAGCACACAGAATCACACACAGAACGGCCCGGGTTGGAAGGACCTCAAGGATCACGAAGCTCCAACCCCCCACTGCATGCAGGGCCACCAACCTCCCCATTTCACAGCAGCCCAGGCTGCCCAGGGCCCCATCCAACCTGGCCTTGAACACCTCCAGGGATGGACGGGGCATCACAGCCTCTCTGGGCAGCTGTTCCAGCACCTCACCACTCTCACAGCAAAGAACAGCAGCACTCAGCTCCTTGCTGGCAGCAGCAGAGCCCTACTCAAGAGGTGAATGGCGGTGAGTAGGGCAGAGCCACAGCCTGGGCTGCTGGGAGGAGCAAGGCTGCAGCCACACGCTGCCGGGGTGATGGCAGGAGGGAGCCATGTCCCCGTTGGAGGCTGGTGTTATAAAAAGGCACCAGAAAACCTGGAGAAGTGTATAATTAACACTGAACTTAATATTGAACCTCTTTTACATCTCGCCGAACCGTGTGCACAAAAATAGCTGTTTCCTTCTCTGCGAGAGCATCAGAAGCGCAGATTAACAGATCCTACATTTTGCATTTCCCAAATTCTGTGACTTTTGCCCCTCTAATTTATTAACTTCAGATGTGTATCTCCAATCCTAGCAGAGCTTAACTCAAGATGCAAGGCTGAGCCCTTGCAGGATCAGTGGCAAACCAGCAAGGTCAGTCCCATCTTCCCGTTTCCATGGTGATGGCTGTGATAATATATAACATGGCAACACCTTCTTTCCACCAGTTCCTGCAGCTCAGCTCTTGGCTTTGTCTAAGCTCCTTTGAAATAGAGGCGAGATAAAAAGAGAGCTCACAGCAAAGAGGGGACATCCGAAGGGGCTGCCTGCAAACCCACCGCTTTGTGCAGGGTCCCCAAAGAGGCAAGTTTTCAGCACAGGTTTTCTTTCCAGGGCCTCTGCGCGCCTAGGAAGTGCCAGCCTTCTGGTGATGTTGCACTTAATGATCTGGATTGTGCCAGAGATAATTTTTTTTTTAACTTCATTTTGTTGATCTGAACATGTTTTCCCATAAGCAAAGCTGGAAGATTTCTGCACATGCTCTCACTGAAAGCACGAGCTCCAGCGGGTGGCAGAGCTTCTTTTGGCGTTGGAAACAGGCAGCCCCACGCAGCCCTGCCTTGAGCCCAGACCCCCAGGACAGGGATGACCACAGGGCTGGGACACCTCCCTGTATGGACAGGGCTGATTGCATAGGAGAGTGAGAGTCTTATTGGTGAAAATCCTCTTGGTGTCTGAAAACAAAGGCTGTCCGCAATGAGAGCCAGCTTCACTCCCCTGAGGGAGAATCTCACACTCTGGATTTAGAAGTCTGAATTGTTCCCAGATTTTGACTAAATGACCAAAAGGTCTGCATTTATATCAGAAGTTTTCAGTAAGTGGGACTACTGCCCAGTTCATTGGAAATCCTTGATCTATCATTGTGGCCTTCCAGTATTTGACAACAGCGTATAAACAGGAAGGGACAGGACTGTTTACAAGGGTGGGTAGTGGTAGGACAAGGGGGAATGGTTTTAAACGGAGACAGGGGAGGTTTGGGTTGGATATGAGGAGGAAGTTTTTCAGCCAGAGGGTGGTGAGGCACTGGCACAGGTTGCCCAAGGAGGCTGTGGATGCCCCATCCCTGCAGGCATTCAAGGCCAGGCTGGATGTGGCTCTGGGCAGCCTGGGCTGCTGGTTGGTGACCTGCACACAGCACGGGTTGGAGCTGGATGAGCACTGTGCTCCTTTGCAACCCAGGCCTTTCTGTGATTCTGTGATTCTATTTTAAAATTGCATATATATGCATGTGTGTATGCAGGTATGCATGTATACACATTTATATATAAACATACACATATTCAGACACAAATTCCACCTGCACTCCATGAACATGGCCCTCAAGAGCAGTCTTGTCAGTGACTCTTTCTAGAGCTGCGTCATGCTTTGCAGTGCCTCAATTTCAAATTGTTTGTGGAGATCTGAAGCACTTGTCCAGGCTGCAGAGGAGGGCCAGCAGCCAGCAGCCAGCAGCACTCCCAGAAGAGCACAGCTGGTGCTCCCCAACAGCCTTGCACTGGTGCAGCAGGAAGGACCTCAGCCCACATAGAAGGTGTGGAGCTGCCCAAGAGCCATGGGGAAGTGCTGGCTGCCCTGTGCCCTTTGCAGCCACAGCACTGCACAGACAAAGCCCTGGTTTTGCTGTCACATCATGATGGGGCTGCCCAAGGGAGGTGCTGCAGCACAGCTCCCACCATCCATCTCCTGCAAATGAGTCACAGAAGTCACCTTCTTGTTTTGTAAGCAGAATATATTGGTGTAGTAATAGTTGGTCAATATTTGAAAATTAGAAACCTAGAAAGACTACTGATTAAATACGAAGAGCCACATGAAACGTTCTCTGTAGAGAGCTGTCTAAGGAAGTCAAATGTAATTGCAAATAAGCAACAATTCCTTGATACCTCAGTACATCTGTTCTGAGCATCCCTGTCTGTGATCTGAACGGAGACATAGAAATGGGTATGTCACTGTGGTTCCTTATGATACCATATTTTACAGCCATCTTCAGCTGTAACAAGTTCTGAAGTGTTTTCTAGAATGACAAGGCACTTAATAAAAGCAAGACAAAGGCTCATTGGAGACCTTAGTGGCTTGCATGTCTTTGGAAATACAAGTGCCGGTCCAGCAGATGTTACCTTGATACTCTCCTCCGGTTAGAACTGTAGTTTTAGGAGATAAAGGAGGAAGAAAAGATTTCAGTGGATCTGCAAAACTCTTGTTGGCTTCATTCAGCAGATCAGGGGAACGTTTCCATACAATTATTGTTTCTTCTGTGTAAAAAAAAGAGACACATTAGAAAGGACATCGTTTTCTGCCAAGAACTTCTCATCTTGTAAAAGAGCATACAAAGGAACTTCTAGAGCTCCCTGCACAAATCCCATAGGACCCAACACCTCCTGCAGCTCCCCAGGGCTGAGCAGTGGTGCTGGCACTGGATGTGTCCCCGTGGTGGCAGTGCTGCCTTTGCCATCTGCCCTGGTGACACAGCAGTCCCGTGAGAGCTCCCACAAGGCTGCTTCCGTGGTGCCACTGCTGGAAGTGAGGCTGTAGGTTGGCCACAGGTTGAGGAAGCAGCCCCAGTCCCCATGCATGGCACTAAAACCTGAGCAATGCCAATGCAGCCATTGGCCCTGGGTGAAGCAGCATGTCCCCACCTCCCATTCCAGGGCACAGGGCTCTCCTGGCGCCTGTTCCAGTGGGAGAAATGCTCCATTCCCTTTCCGTGCTCACCTCTTTTGCTCTATGACCCCTAATCATAATCACAGAATCACAGCACAGCCTGGGTTGCACAGGAGCACAGTGCTCATCCAGCTCCAACCCCCTGCTGTGTGCAGGTCACCAACCAGCAGCCCAGGCTGCCCAGAGCCACATCCAGCCTGGCCTTGAATGCCTGCAGGGATGGGGCATCCACAGCCTCCTTGGGCAACCTGTGCCAGTGCCTCACCACCCTAACAACCCTTTCCTCTCAGTAACACAATATAATCAATCGTATGAAGCTAGCAATGATTCAGCCTAACCTGTATTTAACTTGAATATGCTGCTTCTTGCCACATCTGGGGAAACTTCTATGAGCCTCCCACCCCCCTCACTGCAGCCTCTAGCTCAAAGTAACGGACTTTTTTTCTGTAATGCCTGAATTTCAGCTGATTCTTTTTCCAAAGAAATGATCTCTAAGCATACAACAATCCTATAATTAAAATAATTTGCTCTTGTAGCACAGAGGTTATGTAATTGGCAGCTAAGGATACTTGATATTTTAATAACAGTGAGACGTATAAGAAATTCTTCTCACTTCCAGTTGGCCGTGAACAGGAGCTGCTGTGCTTCGTGCCTTTCCAGGCTTCATCAGTCCTTCTGACCTGTCATTTTCCCAGAACTTTCTTTGCCAAGTGACCCAGCAGCTCACTAAAACAAGCTGAACTTCTCTGCAGAAAAAAAAAAATCAATCATTTCCTACAATATCTTACTAAGAAATGTTCTGTGCCGGCTGAACTCCTTCAAATACAATGGTAAAACATTAAAAAAAGGTTAACATTTTAATGCAAGACCTGAGTCTGAAAATGGAATGGGTCTTTGATCTCTGATTCTAGCTAGAAATGCCACAGGAGTGGGCTTTCATAAAGGATTCCTTCCAGTATCAGCTTTGGCAGGGGAAAATTTAAACCTAGCAATAGTCTTCCCTGTAATATTTTGATGGTTCTGGATCTGACCCTGCAAACCAGATGTGCAACTGGCTGTGCTTTTAATCCTGGGGTAAAAGATGCTGAAAAATCCCTCCAAGTGAAAAATAAAAACCATTCTCCAAACTGGCTCAGCCCAATGGTGCAGCTCTGCTCCCACCAGGCACTACTGGGCACACACCAAACCTCAGCTCTTCCTTCAGAGGGAAACTGGGCAGCCTGTGGCTGTTCCCACGTCTAAAGGAAGAGAAAAAATGCTTTTTCTGTCTGTAACAACACAGCTGTACAGCCGTGGCCCGTGAGCAGCTGTGCAGAAGTGGGATCCCTCGCCCTGGGCACGCGGCTCCTGCCTGGTGCCTAAGGAGGCATTCACACTTCATCTCACCAAGAAAGCCCTCGGCACTGGACTCCTCGGGCCAGCAGCTATGCACAGTGAGTCACTCTGGGAACACTGCCTCAGACTGGATTCACTGAATCACATCCAAATGCAGTTTGTCACAGCCCTCTCCCTCACGCACACAGAGGTGGGTGCCCTGTTTCACCAGGGGGTGACCGTGTTTGGGGAGATGGGGCGCAGGCACTGTCAGCTGGGACAGTCAGAGAGGCACTGGGCATTCCTGCAGCTGGAAAGAGAGCAGTTCAATATTTAGATGTGAATGAATCAGAGAAAGGCGCTTTTTTGGAAGCTAATGAGAAAGTTGGAACAAAAGTGTTTAACTTTACTCTGGGGGAGCAGTGTTGTATCAGGTACTCAATCATAGAATCATAGAATCCTTAGAGTTGGAAGGAACCTTTAAAGACCATCCGGTCCATGGAACATGAACCTGGATCAGCCTTCAGGAGAGAGCAACACCTGGACCAGCTTCAAAGCACCACTGACCAGCTGGGCAGGAGGCAGGGACACAGCGGGACACGTTTCTGCCCCTGCTGCCATGAGGTGCAAAGGTTCCCTCCATGCAGTGTGAGCGGCCGCTGGCAGCAGGCACTCCTGCAGCGCCACTGCCTCAGCACTGTGATTTGGCAGCCTGGAACATCCCAGCTCCAGGTGTGACCTCCAGGTGAACATGAAATGCTGCTGCTTCTTTCTCCGCAGGAAATGAGGAGTGGTGCTTCTAATGAACAAAGGGGAAAAAAAAGATTATGAGTTAAAATGATGGTTTCGTAACTCCTGCTTTCATTTTGCTATGGACACTCACAATAGGACTAGCAAAGTGATCATACAGTGAAGGTTGATTATACATTTACTTCAGAGTGTGTCTTGTGGAAAAAAAAAAAATCATTATTATCCCACACTGATACATTTCAGTCTAGGATGTGAGATAAAAATATTGGGATGTGGGGTGTCATTCTCTGTGACAGCTCAATATAAAGATAAGGGGTATTTTTCACTGCAGTAAAGAAACACATTGGTTTCTCTGTAGCTTCATTTTCATTGAAAAGATTACAGAGAATAAGCAGAATTCTGTGGTAAACACAAAACAATATAAGACACATTTTCTTTTGGAATGTATAATGAGTATCGTATTTTAATGTCATTACTTCTGAAAATGACATAATGCACACAATCCCCATCCGTGCTGCTGTCACAGCCAGATCACAGATCTCAGCCCAGCCTTCCTCTTCCCACTGCCTGCAGTGAGAGCTGAGCCGGGGCTGCAGGCAGCGCAGAGCCGTGTGGGCACAGCACCGTTCTGCTGTGGGGCTGGGAGCCAAACGTCCTGAGTTGGAAGGGACCCATAAGGATCTTCGTATCCTTAGTAGGTAAGGATGAACCTCACTGCGTTCTTTGCAATGAGTTCTTTGCAATGAGAATTCACCCACACGACATTCTGAATGGTACAGAGCAAAAAAGAGTTTCACGGCAGGTCCCAGCCCTTCTCCAGCCCGGTGGGCACAGAGCTTTGGATCCTCCTCTGCCACACTGCCACCCATCACTGCTACTGCTGATGTTTACTATTCAGGTTTCCCTTTGGTTATACATCAGTTCAAACCACATCAGGTACTCAACTGCGTGTGTGCAGCACCTTGGGACAAATGGTAGGATTTATTTGGTGACAAAATCAGACAGGAGGTTTTAAGCTTCTTGCTAAGGGTGATCATTGGAAACAGTGATGTCCATTTAGATGCACCTCACTCTTTCAATTCTTTGAAAGGGTGGAGAACAGCAGGACAAGGGGAAATGGTTTGAAGTTGAGGGAGGGGAGATTGAGGTTGGATGTCAGGGGAAGTTGTGTGCTGTGAGAGTGGTGAGGTGCTGGAACAGCTGCCCAGAGAGGCTGTGATGCCCCGTCCATCCCTGGAGGTGTTCAAGGCCAGGCTGGATGGGGCCCTGGGCGGCCTGGGCTGCTGTGAAATGTGGAGGTTGGTGGCCCTGCATGGCACAGGGGGGTTGGAGCTTCGTGATCCTTGAGGTCCCTTCCAACCCAGGCCGTTCTGTGACTCTGTGATTCTGTGATGTCTGAGCACTGAGCTGCACAGCTACCAAGGAAAGGCACCATGCTTCCTTATTGGCGCTGCCAGCAGAATGGCACACATTTATGGACACAGGAGACCCTCTATCAGATAATGTCCATTTCACTGCTTTGTTTGCTAAGTGCTATTTTAATTTCACCTCGAATTTAAAGCATCTGATTAAAAACTAGCCAAATAAACAAAGAAATGAGTGAGAGAGTTAAAAATCCCTCCCACCTGCAACAGCTGATGCACAATCCAATGCTTGTAAGAGTTCAATCCAAACCCTTCAGAAATGCAGACATCTGTTGTTCTTTGTTATTTCTTGTGGCTGCGGTTCCCAAACCTGATGTTACTTCAAGTTCCCTGTGAAGCCAATGCCACTCCAGCAATCAATGGGAGCTTGTTTACAGCTTTCCTTCTCATTTCTGCTACAATCAATTGAACTTGTCAAGAGGGCTCCGGGTGCCGTCTGCATTTTTTCCCCATAAAATATTAGGGAGAGAAAAACATTCAGTGAAAGGTTTGTGACTTTAAGTGTAATTAAAATTACAGGAACTCGGTCCTCGGAGATTGCGAGTATTGACGTCTCTTTTATTCTCTTATTTACAAACCAATGTTTGCACGCTACAATCTCTTTCAAAAAAAAAAGAAAACCAGACAAGCAGAAAAACAAGAAATGAAGACGCATTAAAATTCCACCAGGACAATACCTGCAGCTCTCACTGTGCCCTTATGCCAGCAAAAAATCTTCTGGCTGTAATTGGAACTTCGCTGGGGCTGATCCTAAAGCCTCCGAAGTTTGCAGCAGTATTTCTCTCATTATTTATTTCCTTTGTTTTAAAGATGCGTATGAAGAGAATGTGGAGCAAATCACACATAAATGATGATCAGTTCCAGATCTTCAAGGTGGGAAAATAGTGCGAGTTACAGGGCAGCTAATCACATGGACCAACGTTTGATTTATGTGTATATGTATGACTGTGGTGGGGTTATTACATAATTCAGCTCTCCTTATGAAATCCCTTCTGCAAACGGAAGGACGTTTGCTTTGATCCAGCAGTGCTATGGATTGACCTGGGAGCTGTGCATGGCAGCAACTGAGAACCAAACCGCTGCAAGTGAGAACCAAACTGCTCCCACCGGGCAGGAGGACTTGGGAGTGAACCAAAAACAGGACTAAAAGAAAGGATTATAACATCATTCGTGATATATTCAGTTATCCTGAATATGGTTACATTATAGTTACCCTGAATGTGTATCCTGAGCCAGGCTGGATGTGGCTCTGGGCAGCCTGGGCTGCAGGTTGGTAACCTGCACACAGCAGGGGGTTGGAGCTGGATGAGCACTGTGCTCCTGTGCAACCCAGGCCGTTCTGTGATTCTATGAGTCTGTGATTCTGTGGTTAAAATACACACACAATAATTACCCTTTGTATCTAAATGTGAAAAGTCCATAGTGATGCTCACTTTGCATTCTTATATACAAAGCCAAAATGTTCTGCTAAGTTCTCAGATTAGCCATTCATAAGTCCCTTACATGTTTTATTGCTCTTCAGTTAAAGGAAGAAGCCTCTTGCACACAGTGTGCACACCCTGTGCTGAGCTCCATAAATCCAAGAGTTCATATCACAGGCTGGGTTGTGATGAATTATTCACACACCCCAGCGCGCTGTGTCACGCTATGAGAGGAGCAAAATGAAGGTGTGCCATTTGGGGAGATGCATGCAACAGGTGTAAACACCGAGGCTGTAGGACCATGTGTGCAAAACCTTTGCAAATAGGTAAACGTTTCTGTTTAAACCAACAGTAGACGTGTGGCAAACAAGTGTGGAGCACAAAGGACGTGGAATATCTGTGGCAGATGTTGGTATTTATGGTTGTGCAGCTCAAAGTGCTTCACACCGCCCACAAGAACAAAATGTGGTTCTCCAGGTCAGAGGCGCCAGCAGATAAGGATGCTGCACCGTACGTTTGAGCGCTGCCATAGACATGGCCTGAGTCATCGGGCTGTGCTGAAAGGGACAGCACTGATCTCGTGCCCATCTTCCTTCAGAGAGCTTCCTCTGAAGCCTTCTTGATCGGCTGAGAAACACAGGCAATGATTCACTTTTACATGCTGAAAACCAGGGTGAGTAATGAAAAGTGAATGGCTGTCTTCATTTTTAATTTCAGATCCATTCGTTGTAAGCCTTGCTCGGCTGCCTGATGTGACATTGCAGTTTTGTAGGACAACAGGAATAGAGACCATTATTAAGGGCTATCAGAGATCAGGTTGGTATGATACAATAGGCATTAAAATGATCTGTGAGTACTGCTATCATGGGCAATTTCAGACTTTCTGTAATTACAGAAAACATTTCATATTAAGGCATTTCCCAGCAGATGCTGGAATACACAGTGCAGATTGTGAAATAGCTTGGGGCAGCCTAACCACAGTGACAGGGGGCATTCAGCTGATCCTTAGGGAGATCCTGAAGGAGCTCACAGTGGCTCCTTGTTCTGCAAACAAAATCCTGGAAAGCCCGGTTGATTTGGTGATGAAATCACTGAAGGCAGCACTGCATCGGGGCTCTGCACAGCCGTGCTGCAGTGGGGAACTTTTAAAAGTATTCCAGAAAAGAGGACAACTTCTAAATAGGGGATGGAGTGACTGGGATAGCATTACTGCTCGAGCAACGTGGTAAAGTGTTTCGTGCAAGTTTCTCTTCTCTGTTTGGAAGAAGTAGTTCAACATTTTATGTGAGGATAAAAATATATATTATCTCATCCATAAGGAGCTTTTAGCCTACATCTGACAGGGCTGAAATTTAAATCACCTCGGCCAAGATGTGTCTTTATGACGAGGGTGATACGGGGCAAAGTGGTTGGAAAAGGGCAGGCTGGGGGAGCTGCAGACCGTCAGGCTGCTGCCAGGCTGCATGGAGAAGTGGTGGGGCCACTGCGAGCAGCACCCAGCGGGGTTGGTGGCAAGGATGGCTGCATGACCTGTGCACTGCTCCCTGGAGGCAATGGGCAGCCTTCAGCCAGCTGTGTGCCACGGCCCTGGGGCAGGAGAAAGCCTCAGGAATGCCCAGCACAGCAGCAAAGCACAGCAGCCGTCGCGGGCTGGGTGGCACAGGGCAGCAGGGTGCAGTTAGGGTACAGCGCTGCGCTGTGCTGCCCTGCGGCGAGGCAGGGGCTTCACTCACACAGTGCTGTGTGTCACTGTGAAAATCCACGGGTAGCTCCTGCAGTACAAGGTTATGTGCATGTCTTCTCCAGCACAACACAGAGCCGGGATGGGGCCCGCAAGTGAGAGCATTACCGCTGCGTTATCAACAACTGCATGCAATTACTGTTACTTTGCTTTGTTGAGAAAGATCTGCGCCTTCTCCAGTTTTGTTCATTTAAACCTGGTGACAAAGTAATACATGAGAACTAGAGCAGAATCGATAATTAAAAGGAAGCAATTCAGGACACATGAAGACTCTTTCTTTGCCCTTGCAATTTGAAAATTAGGTAGAAAAAACCTCATGTTTACACGTGAGTAATGTTTACAGCCCAAAAGGGATAGCAGCGTTTTCTCAGCTCTGCAGTGAGTTCTGTTTCCCCCTTCATATCCTGACTGCAGTATAGAGACCATTTTTTACAGAAAAAAAATTAACGAAAAAAATCAAATGAAAGTGTTACATCAGTTTTGTCATAATAAAGCATTAGCTGGCAATATTAAAACACTGCAAAATATTGTGATTCTTATTAATACTCTGTGGTTTATAGGAGTAAGAGCTCCATTAAATCTGACTACATGAACACCGCAGAGCTCTGCTGTAACCATGAAGGTGGCTTCATGGGAAAATCCAGCTTTTTATCTTAGTTCCCTTATTCTTTTTTTATGTACCGATGGCCTCTGATAAATTGAGATAAAGAGGTGAAATTATCACAAAACTCGCCTGATGAGCTCTACATCAACTTAAAATCATAGTTTTCATTTTTGAAATTCAAAAGGCAAAAGTGCAACAGCAGGGATGTTGCAGCTGAGTTGGTTTTCCATTTCTCAGCTCAGGACGCCGGGTCTGGAATTAGGAGTGAGGATGAGTAATGTGAGTTAAAAGCAGGAACTGCATAAATCCTCGCACCTCCAATGAAACCATCACCTCTGAGAAGGCAGGAGGCTAAATTAAATGACAGTTTGCAAACACAGCGACAGCAACCCCCACCTGCAGTACAACTGACAGAGAAGCATTGCCTGGAGGCCCAGGCACTGACCTGGGATTGCAGATCACTCCTTTTTGGTCATGCTTGTCTCTCAGAGCCCAGAGGGATGCAGGGGTTGGGCTGCCCCCCCAACCCCCCCTGCTCCCTCAGCCCCTCAAGTGCCTGCAGGTCCTGGTTGGTGCGTGGAGCTGCCCTGCCCATCTCCCTCCCCAGGTGACCTCTGCTTCTACCACCACCACAAGCAGAGACACAGGCATAGCAATAATCTGACTAATTTCTGTGAGTCTGTAATGAGTCTGTAAGGCCGTTTCCTGGCATGGGGCATATTGCAGTCAGTCAGAGCCCTGCCAGTATCACGCTTGGTAGTCATGGCACTGGAGATGTGACTCGCCTTGCCTGTAGCAGGCACCTCAAGCACAGCCCCAGTGCTCTCAGTCTGGTGTCTCAGCACACGGTCTGCCCTTCTGTCCCCATTCCTCCCCACTGTTTTTTCTTCTGCACACACCCCTCAAAGAAGAGGCGTTCCCCCCATTGGCCTGGAAGGCAGGTGGGCTTCTGCTACTGGGAGCAGAAGTTCAGTGCTGGAAATCCGGATGCAACATCAGAACATCCCTCACAATCTTCATTGGCCACTTATAATTTTATTGCTAAATACGTTTGTATTTGAAATATTTCCTGTTTTAACACAAGGCTCGTATATTCTGAATATTTGAAACTTATCCATGCAGTTAGGTATTCCAGATAGCAGTTTTGCATAAACAAGCTGTGAGAAAAGTCTCCCATCCCTGAAGTGCTCTCAGTGTGCATAGCAATGAACACATGAAGTAAGAGCAAGCAATTTGTTTATTTAAGCTTACCATGGATTTCTCTCTTTGATCAGAATCAAAGTGTAATAAAGATTCAGAAAATTGCCCAGAGAGGAGTCAAGTGCTCAGAGGAGCTGTGCATGCTGGATGCTGAGCAGAGATGCTCCCACTGCTCCTGGAACTCACACTCTGCACACAGGAGAACTTCTCCACCCATGGAAAGTGGGTGGAGAAGTGCACAGAAGTGCACAGAAGTGCACAGAAGCACCGGTGTCTATTTTTTCCACGGCAGAAATGGTGGAGAAGCTCTTTGACAGGTGGTCGCAGCCCTCCTGTATTCTAATGTACTTCAAGGTTTTCTCACAGACGTTTCCTCTCCCACGTACCGGGGAGGTGGACACACTGCAGAGGTGCAGACTGAGAAATGGGGACATTCTCAGAGGACCCACACTGGCACTGACTGGATCTTGGTCCCACACCTGGTGTGCAGGGGACGGCTGGTGGCAGCAGGTCGGCTGCCCTGCAGCGTGCAGGGGGTTAATGAGTACTTGCGTGTTCATCAGGGCACAGAAAGGTACTTTGCCTTGACTGTGCCTGCACAGGGAGGAATCTGCTATTTATATTCAGTGTAAACTGTTGAATGGGCAAATATTCTCCAAGCCTGAGGCAGGCCGCCGTAATTATTCCCACCTGGCAGGAGCCTTGTGCTTGGCCAAGGAGAAGCAAAGCACTGCCCCGTGAGATGCAGCGCTCCGTGCCTGCAGGAGAGCTGCACACAGCCCTGGGGACAGCCCCAGGCACAGCCCTGCTGCCGGCTCATGATGTGCCCTTGGGTAGGCCGAGCTGACATAAACCCCAACCAAAGCAACCTGCAGCTTGCGGATGCCTCTCAGTTGCACTTTATTTGCTTGCAGGGTCTCCGTCTTGGTTTTTGACAGAAAGGAAGGTCGCCATTCTACTTGGATAGAAGTAGTGGAAGTAGAGGAGATATTTCATTTGGTCCCAGTACCCCACAAAACGTTAACTGGGAGACAAACCTGCACCTGCCTTCCCCACCACCCTGCAGGACAGGTGTGACCATGAGCTCAGCTCCTTTCACACTGCTGCTGCTCCCTCCCAGGTGCAGCTCCCTGGGCACCAGCCCGCGTCCATCCAGGCATTGCTCCATGCATAATTAAATTCAGAATCAGGAGGAGAGGTCACCTATGCAAAAGCTCAAGCTGCTTAGCTTGCCCACAGACCTCCCAGAGCATAGGGCCAGTAAGCTGCTTACAGAGCATCTCGTTAATAGCCACTAATCTTTAACCGTTTGCCTTCCTGTTAATTACAGAGCCCTGTCAAAACCCAGTGCCTTCTGTAATTACTTTCATGGGAAAAGGTGAACTGGATTGTTTTTCGTATTACTGTTCTCCCCGCTCACTCCCCTCCAGCCATGACATTTTCCCTTCACCTGCAATGCAGCATTAACTGTGAATGATGTGCCTCCTGCTTGTCCAGGATATTGTAGTTAGATGTAGCCCGATGGCATAGTAATGATATTGATTTCTCCCCACTGCAGCAGACGCTCTCGTGTCCAGCCACGAAGAACTTGAGGAGGAATACCACACAGATGAGCCGCCCGCAGGGCTGCCATCCTGTGCCTGGGCAGCGCCAGCACTGTGTGCTCAGTGAGCCACGGACTGGGACCCAGCATGGCCTCCAGTGCTGTGCCCCGGCTTTCTCCAAGCAGCAGCAATCTGCTTGGGACTGGGGGTCGCTCCTGGCAGCTCTGGCTCCCTTTGGTCCACTGCATCCAGTGTGACTTCCAGCCTGGGGGCACGGCCCCGCCACGGGGTGAGGATGTGCTGGGCTGTGGTGCTGCAGCACTCGGTTACCTGTCCCCTCCACCGCCCAAACCTTGCTCCTTTCTGCTCTGTTAATCTACTGAAGGATGCCAGAGGAACCTGAACAAAAGGTCTGAAAAGCCCTGAGGTCAGACACTGCGCATCCCTGAGGTACAGCTGTGTAAAAAAAGTGATGCTGTGTGAGGCTGTTCTGGAGAGAACTGCCAGCAGAAGGCAGCCCGAGGGCGGCTGGCAGCCACCAAAGGGACCAGGGTCGGTTGGGCAGCGACAGACCGGCCACGGCCAGCAGTGGGGCTGGGGGACACTGCGCTGTGTTGGTCTTGGGGGCTCAGCTCCAGGACCAGGGATGCTCCACATCTGGCAGCAGCTCAGAGATGCCTGGCCTCCCCTGGCTCCCACCCACTGCTTGGTGGCCAATGCGTCCTGGCATCAGTCCTCCTATTAAACCCAAATGTGCGTGTTATTCCAATATGTATAATATGCAGTCGATAGCAGAGTTTTCTGCACATAAAAGGTCACCTGAGACTCTTCCCTTTCTGAGCTAATAACCGCAGTCTCTCCAGTTGCCATTTAACTCTTCTAAGTAGCATTTTTTCTCAATTCCCCCCAAATAAATTACTGGAATAACAAAAGCATTTGCTAAGCAGAGCACAACAATCTTTTATTTGGGCAAAACCTCCACAACACGGCTGCCAAACCAACGGCCTGCGTAGTTTCCCCAAGGATCCCCTCCTCTCTGTGCCTGTGCCCTCTGCTCAGCCCCACAGCTCATGGGCCATCACCCTGCTCACCTGCAGCACCGCCGTGCTCAGTGCACCACACTGCACACCCCGCAGGACAGCACACACGGGGTGCATCCTCTCATTAATTACCTCTGCAGATGCAGCTACTGTCAAATAATAGCAGCTCCTTTTATTTCTAAAGGAATACGGCACGCATGCAAAGCGGTTTCAAGAAGATGTACCCTCAGGGCATATTATTATCTTAACTAAAATTCAAGTGCGTACTTATTACCCAAATCTTAGTTTCAGAAATAGCTTCGCGTTCACATATCGGAATTACAAACCGCTACACAATTTGTTAGAACTCGTCTGCAAAACTGCTTTTTAGTACGGCGTTTAGAGCAGTCTTACTTATCTAATCTCCACGAGTCGTAATTCCTTTAGGATCGCTTTCCTCTTCATACACTGCATCACGCTGAAAATAAATAAATAAGGAGCACAGCAGAATAAGCAGAGGGGGTTTTCTTTGTGGGCCTGAAGATTCTGATGAAATGCTGCATGTTATTCCTATTTGTTGCAGCATTTCTAATGGGAACAGACACCCTCAGCGCACTGGAAGAGAGTCTCCGGGCAAAAGACTCAGGCACAACATCTCCCTTGGAAATGAGCAAACCGAATACATAAAATAAAAATATCATTGCTGCTTCTTGCAATGGGGGAATATTTCCTTGCCTACAGCAAGAAAAGCAATAAAGGTGAGGTGGTATCTGAGGTAGCTTCCTAAACACGACTCCCAGGGTTGCTTTAGTGACCTCAGCCTGAGCCTGTCCCCATGTCAGCTTCTGAGCTGGAGACAGAGCACAGGGCAGTACCTGCCTGGTTTGGAGCATGCCCGATTCTCCTTTCTGCTGAGCACTCAGCCCCGTGGCTTTGGATGAGGCAGTGGGACCCACCATGGGTCCTGCAGAGCATGAGGTGTGGAAGGTCTCCAGCCCTGCGGTGGGCTCAGCCCCATGATAGGCACAGCCCCATTCTGGGCAGAGCTCCTCGGTGCTCAGCTCCATGCCCTCCACAGCCCAGCCAGGGTCCAGCATCCTCTGCAGCACAGCCTGATTCTGCACCACAGAATTTAGGCAGAAGGTGAAATTCTCTAGCACGGGATATCAGCTCTGATGGGCACACATGGGGATCAGCAATTTTTCTTCCGTATCCTCTCTCTCCCCTCTGTCAGTCCTGAAGGAGGAGAAGCTGAAGCCCACCGCAGTGTGGGAGCCTATTTCCCTTGTGCAGCTCCCTTTTATCAGAGGTAATTACTGGCTTTTAAAATAGCCTTGCTTCTCTCCTCATCTGACAGCCATAGGTTTGCCTGCCAAGGTGCCATTTGTCTCAGCGTAACAACAAGAGGGAGATGAAGCTTCTCGTCCTTCAGCAGGGATGCAGTGAAACAGCTTCCCAGGTAAGTGCAGGCCTATGGGCAGCTTTAGCCTGATCCTGGAGCCCCAGGTAACGCTGCTGCAGCACTGGTGGGGAGCAGGCTGGGGGCATCAAGTGCTGTGGGGCCAAAGCAGCTCTGTGACCCCTCCCCATGGGGTGCTGGGGCAGCACTACATCCCTGTCACATCAGGGGCCCCGAGAGGAAAGGCTCTCACTGCCTTAAGATAAACAAATAAGATCATATTTAACACGTGTTGAAAGGTTTACAGTCTTCCTTTAATTTGACAAATTGCATTTATAGTCCAGAATCCAGGAGGTTGTTGTAAATGCAGACTCAGAGCTCACGCACTGGCATCGTGAGGCAGAACCTGAGCACTGCTGGCAGGGGACAGGCAGAGCCTCTGTGCTGCCCATCAGGTGCCCAGGGCAGGGACAGCAGCTCTGTGTGGCTCTGCAGGGCAGCCTCAGCTGCAGGACCTCACTGGTGGGATTTGCTTTTACCTTTGAATCAGCAGGGGAAGAAGTTGGGCTCCGGTCTCAGTGCAAAGAGAACAAAGCTGTCCCTGCAGCAGGAGTGGCTCTGCAGCCAGCATGGTGCAGTGCTGCAGGGTGCTGCAGGACGGGGCTCCCAGCTGCTCTGCACAGCACCTCAGAGACTTCAGTAGAGACGTGTTGAACCTTCTGCACCGCTGTCTGACCTGAGCAGCTAGAAAATATTAATTGTAGTCTTGCAAGCTGTTCCAATCAAGATGGGAAACTGATAAATGAGTCATAAATCTCCAGGTGGAAAAGTTTCTGGAACTTGTTATCTTTTACATCATACCATCATTCTGCTCTTGTAACTGGCCCAGGACAGGGCTATTACATTGCTTTTGTCAGTTTGCTTTGTGAATGTGTATCTTTATTACTTTAGCAAAGTAAGACAGATCTGGCTGTACATCCTCAGTTCTTCTCGAGTCTATCTGTGACTCTACAGTGCTGCTAACAGTGTGCGAGAGCTGAATGAGCCACGTTAACAGGTGTTAATTAACTTGTACCTCGTTCTACTCTGTGTGTGAATTCTGAGGCTGGAGGCTCCAAACTCAAGTATTCTACAGACTCCAAAGCACCAAACTGGGATCTCATGCTGAAGACTGCCATGCAGTCTCTCTTAACTTCTGACTTACAGTGTACTGTTTGCCCTTGTTCTTTGTTGCACTCTCTGAAGGCAGAGCAATGGTCAGTGAATTTGAGTGAAGAAGCAAAACAAGTGTATTTCAGTTCACAGAAATGTGGGAATTATGCTTGGGAACAGAGCAGGGCAGGAAACAGTAACCTATTTCTACAGCATCACATAGCAAAGGCTGTGATTCTTATCAGATTAATTCATTCATTTTTTATAAGCAGTCTTATGTAGCTGAACTGCACTGTTCCAGGTTAAATAAGCTCACAGTTCTTTAATATTTGCAGACCCTTGAAGCAGTTATTGAACTTGGAATGCCGCCGCAGCACAGTGTGTTTGGTTTGCACAGGGATGCAGCAGCTGCCAGGAGCCCAGCACCTGACAAAGCCCCGCAGCCCCAGAGCAGGAGGTACCTCCAGTGTTCTGCCCAGCCCTGGATCAAGCAGGGACTGCTGGGCCCAGGACACTCATCCCACAGGGAGCAAGGAGTGCAGCATGGGGCAGGGCTGGGGGTACCCCACCGTGGTGTTTGCGCTCACGAGTCCAGCAGCAGCTGCAGGCACACATCCTCGGAGTGTGTGGGTACAGGGTCTGTCCTTTGGGAAGTGTGTGAACAAAGCAGAAACGGCCGTGAGGGAGGGCAAGTGCTCCTGGCTTGTGTGCAGCCATTGTTTCACATGTAAGGAACGCTACCCCTGCTCTGACATGTCCCTAACAAACATATTGTGCAGCCACGCCAATGTTTACTCAGCCTCCTAAGAAGCCAGCAGATTACTGTAGAATAGCATCTCACTGTGACATCAAAAGATTAAAAAAACACTGCTGACCCAACAAGCAAGGACAATGCAAAGCTTAGCGGCAGTTCCGCAGCATAATGCCATTTATCAGCCTCTGACAAATTACTGATAATTCATATTGATTCTCTGGACTAGATGCAATGACCTGGAAAGTGAAATTCAGAGATCCACCGAACTGAAATTACAAACACGGCTGAACTCATTAACTGCGAGCTGAGCTGTGCTGAGTATTTACCTCCGTGCATCATTCCCTCTGCTCTGTGCTCGTGGCAGGTTTGATTTGACGTTTTGCCTTCTGAGTTCAACGTTCCATCATTGTCCTCCCAGTATCACGAGAAGCCACCAGCAGAATTATTTCTATCAAACTTTTCTGCCCTGGGGATGAGAGCTCTGCCGCTGACACTGGTGGGCAGTAGGTACCAGGCAACAGTGTGCAGCAAGGAAATGCCTAATGGTTAAGTACCAGAGCTGCTGGGTTTTCCTAGGGGTCTGTGATACCAGTGGTTTGCAATAAGCCCCCATGCAGGGCAGCGAGGGGATGCAGTTGTCACAATGCTGCAGGGTGAGAGCACCTGGGAGCAGCAAGGCACGAGGGGGTCTGCTAAGTGCAGCGCTGCCTGGCAGGGAGGAGGAGGGAAGGTAAAGGCAGGAAAAGTAAAGACAAGAAGAATCCAAGGGCTAGTCAAAAGCCAGGCAAGAACATGTCATGTTTATGTTTTAAGAGCCCAAGTGCAAATGCTTGTCTCCTTTACGTGCGTGCGGGACAGGACCTCCGGTGTCCCCATACAGCCCCCCACAGCTGCCTAGAGCTGGGTGCAGCTCTCCAGGTGTGTTCACCAAGTTAACAGTGACCTCCTTTCATTGGCAAACATTGTGGAGCCCTGAGCACAGAGCTCCTGGTCAGCACTCAGAAGATCCATAAACCTCTGCTCTTTGCAAAGGCCTCTGAGCAGACAGTCAAACCACAGGGGTCCAGGAATGCTCAGTTATTTCATAATAACCCCATCTGGCCATGACATTTGAGCAGTTCAACATTTCATTCTCTGTCTCTTCCAAAATCATGTTTTTCCTGCACTCACTTTTCCGTGATGATTTTTTCTAACCCATCCCTACAGCCTCCATTGTACTCTCGCTTGCACCAACACCTAGAATTTCCTGACTCTGCCCCACCATTTAAAGCCATCATGCTGTCAATAAGCAGCACGAGTGGCCAACCACTTCACCCTCCTCCTCTGCAGCACAGCACAGAAATTGCCAGGAGTGTTATTTTAAGTCATAGAAGCACTCAGAGAACAAAGAGAGCAGACAAGGGGGGTGCAGCAGCAGCACTGCACCCACTGCCTGGGCAGCGCGGGCGATGGTTGCTGCATGCAGAACACTGCAGGGCACATTGCTGGGGCTGCCAGCTGGCCTCAACCTGAGAAAAGAATTCCCCAGATTTCATGAATTTAATACGTGCTGGGAAGCCCCTGCTGTCAGAGGTGATAAAATCGTGGGCTTGGGGTCTCCTGATCCCTTGGGTGCTGAGGAAAGGGTCTGCTCCAAACCCTCGCTGTGACTCGCAGGAGAGGCTCAGTGTGACTGAGAGCCAGAGCAGAAGGGTGGCACGGAGGTGACAGCACAGGGGGCTGTGGGGAGAGCAGCTTCTGAGGCCAGGCTGGGCAGGGGGAATGGCAGACTGGGGAGCTGGGGAGATGGCAGGAGGTGCTGGGATGCTGCAGGCACAGGTAACCCCATCACCATGCTTCAGACACCACAGCAAGGGTTTCCTGTGCTGGGCAGGAGGGGTGTTTGTTTGTTTGTTTGTCCTTTAAATTAGTTGCTTCATAGAAAAGAATGCAGCTGTCTCTTGCCACAAAGTCCCCCCTCTCATTACTGAGTCAGACCAGGAGCTGTGGTGGGGCACATCCAGGACTGAGGTTCCATTGAAGTCTGATCTCTATAAAGTATTGTATGTGTCCAACATTTATCTACACAGGGCTTGGATTCATGAGGCTACGGTTTTTAATCAATGCTATTTGCATTAAATAACATCTTTTATTTTCAGTCTGAATTTTGGTCTAATGAGTTTTTTGTTAAATACATCGATAGTGACTCTTCCCTGTCAAGTGATTTCAGACTAACTGCAGTTGTTGAACGTTTTCTTTTTTCTTTTTTGTGTTCCAAGAAGGCAGTAGTTTTTAAAATTAATGTTATTTTCAAATAATTACATTTTGTAAACATTTGGGCACGTTACAAACAAGGGACATAAGCATTCAGCTCTGGTTGTTTCTCACTGTCAGGACGATCAGACACGACACAGTGCCTCACCACGTGCTGTGACTGGCAGGCAGTGCTGCTCTCACCATGACTCTGCTGCTGGGGATGCTAAGCACTGGCATCAGTAACTGCAGGTTATCTCACTTGGTTCTTACTGGCAGGGCCAAGGTGCTGTCTCAGCTGCTGCTCTCCAGTGGGATGGTGGCCGTGCCCAGTGTTTCATTTTCAATGCTTCAGACTACAGAACTGCAAAAGATGCACCTCAACTTCATGGCTGCAGAGGCATAGACAGGCTTCACACCAAGGTGCTTTGTGTGGTGAGGGCAAGATTTCTGCTCTGAGTTCCCCTCCTGAGATCCAAACACTCCTTTCCACCACCCTGCATCTCCTGTCACCACCCTACACCCTTTCCCATTACCCTTCATCCTTTCCCATTACCCTAACCCTAACCCAGCATCTCCTGCCACAACCCTAGCACAGGAAGACCCTGAGAACCAGAGAACAGCAGGAGGCCACCAGGTTGGGAACTCCTCCAGGGCCTTCACAGGGGCACTTCCAGCGAGACCTCGAATTTTGTCACCAGCACTTGCCACGCTCTTTCTGGTGTGAGCTCTTTTGTGTGCAGAGTTGAGATTTACAGATTCCTCAAGTATTTTTTTAAACAAAAGGTTCCTTCAGTCACGGCTTTTCCTCTTTCACATTTTCTGGATACACTTTGGCACATGTAAAGTTCTGTTGTCACTATGAACCTGCCTTTGAATGTAGTGCTGCATTAGGAGTAGCTGCTCCATCTCTACAATATCTCATCTTAAAACCCCACCAGAGGTTGCTGATGACAAACCAATTAAGCCATTCATGCTATGGCAGCAGTGCAGAAGGAGTTCAGCAGAATGCAATGTTACAAGTGGAAGAGCTGGAGGTGACGCTGTGCTTTCAGAGTCATCCCTGTGGTGCTGTGGTTTCCTCAGCAGAAAGGAGGTGCTGGGGAGCACACTTGTGAGCTGGGGACAGCTGAGGACAGCTGGGGACAGCTGTGCCCCCCTCAGCCCTTGCTCCAGATCCATCTCATTTGCAGACAGCCCCTGCATGCCAGGCACCTTCCTCCATCGCCTCATGCCCGTGTTGCTCACTGAAACTCTTTTCTGGATGCAGAAAACTGATGCTTTGTTCCTCGGAAAAAAAAAAAAATTCATCTTTCCCTGATTTTTGGCCACATGCACATTTCCAGGTTCAGCTGATTAGTGGTTACATTTTCCTACACGTGATTGCCAAGGAGGAAATCAATAGGAAACCTCTTTTCTTTTCAAGATGTATTGCTGTCAGCAGCAGCTGTACTCCATTCCCAGATCAGGGGCAGAGGATTCATTATTAATCCCACTGCTGGAGGATCCACAGTTCTGACACCTCTGTGTTCCTTATCTCCTTCTTCTCACTTTCTCCTTCTGTCTGTTTCTGTGCATCCCCAAAAGCTCTCACATCCAGGCCGTGCTGCCTGTGTCACACATACAGAAATGCTGAACACCATTCTTTCATTTACGCTACGATCTCCTCTCACACGTGCAGCAGCTGCACGCACTTGGGGCACCGCACGTCACATCGCGCCGCATGTTTCAAGGCACAGCTCTGCAATGGGACACAGCCAGCCCGGGGCTGAGGGCGTGCAGACCTTTGCTGCAGATGTGCCTCATCTCACACAGCTGCCCAGCATGGGAGAGGAGTCCAGGCGGAGGGGAGGATGGGGTGGGTTCGTGGGTTTCCCTGAGCAGCAGTTCAGGCTGATGAAGCAGGGACTGCAGCAGCAAAAGGAAGCCACCCAAACACAGCTCTGGACGTGGGTTTGTTGTTGAAAAGCTTCTGCAGGAAGGCAGCCCTCCACAAACTGAGCTGCACTGAAATGCACAAGAAGCGCTTGCTGTCTGCTCAGGGAGGTTTTGGTTCCACACAGCTGCACCCGGGGCAGCAGGCAGCACCTCGAGGCGTTTGGAGAAAGGATGTGGCAGGGAAAGAGCTTCTTCAAACTAAGAGCAAAGTGAACAGCTCTAACTGCTGAAAAGTAATAATGATTATCAATGGTGAAACGTAAAGCTCCTCAATTCTACCCCTTGTTGCCAGTGCTTTCTGAGCGTTGCACATTTGTACAGTGCTGTTTCTTTAAAGAAGCTGGCCCTGTTACAAACACAGTTACAAAAGTCCTGAAGGGAGAAGGCAGAATTTTGCACCGCCGTTATGCACACATTATGCAAATGTGGAAGGATAAAGGGCAGGGATTGCTCAGCTGAAGAGATATATGGGAGAGCTGACCTTTGCTACGCTTCCACCACATGGAATGATGTTAGACTGCTAGAAAGACAGAGCAGAACAGCAGCTGAATTAGAGATAGTCAGAAATGCAAGAGCTGCACTGCCCGGCTGCAGCATCTCCTCCCCATCCATCTTCCAGGTTAATGATTCATGACAGACCGATGAAGGTCAAGGATTCTCTTAAGTGTCTCCTCTCTGCTTGATACCCAAAGAAGCAGAGGGAAAGGTAATTACACTGTGGAAGGCTCATCTGTGCATTAAGAATCTGGTACCAGAGGGCCTGCAGGTGTCTGGGGCTGCAAACACCCCCCAGCTCTAAGCAGGAGGAGTACAGAATCTGCAGGGCAGGTCCCCACACAGAGCTCCAGTGACTGGATGTGGCTGGATGCTACATCGGCACAGGAGGAGGAGGGGAGGGGAGGAAGGCACTTCTTTGCCTCTGATGAGCAAAGCCCGAGCTGTGCTCCAGCAGGCCAGGAAGTGTGATGGGCCTTGGCCCCTGCCCCTCTGAGGAGAGCCCCAGGAGCACACACAGGACTCCTCGTAGCCCTCGTTTCTCATTTGCAGCCCTGTGATCCCCAGCTGACCAGCTGCAGGGAGATGGCAGCACCTCCTGAGCTGCACCGAGAAACAAACACAGGCAGGGTGTGCACTGACCACTGCGCCCAGCACCCCTCCAGCTGAACACCCGAAATCCGTCCCCCAGCACGTACCAAAGGAATGCTAATTCTCAGTGTGCAGCTCCAGGAGGCTGGATAAAAGAAGTTCACAATAAGGGCAATGAAGCACTGGCACATGTTGCCCAAAGAGGTGGTAGATGTCCCATCCCTGTAGACACCCATGGTCAGAGGATGGGGCTCTGAGCACCTGGTGTAGCTGGGAGCTGCAGCATTCATTGCAGGGAGTGGGACCCGACGACCTTCAAAGGTTCCTTCCAACTCAAACCATTCTATGATCCTGTGATTCTCTGAATGCATGTACAACCTTGCCTGTGAATGCACAAGCTCCAAGCAGAACGAGCGCG
>NW_027638922.1:0-24195 GCF_951394365.1 Tetrao urogallus
TTGGGAGGTGCTGGAGGCGCTGGGTGAAGTTTGGGTGGTGCTGGGTGAAGTTTGGGAGGTGCTGGGTGCAGTTTGGGTGGTGCTGGAGGCGCTGGGTGAAGTTTGGGTGGTGCTGGGTGAAGTTTGGGTGGTGCTGGGTGAAGTTTGGGTGGTGCTGGGTGAAGTTTGGGTGGTGCTGGGTGAAGTTTGGGTGGTGCTGGGTGAAGTTTGGGTGGTGCTGGAGGCGCTGGGTGAAGTTTGGGTGGTGCTGGAGGCGCTGGGTGAAGTTTGGGTGGTGCTGGAGGCGCTGGGTGAAGTTTGGGTGGTGCTGGAGGCGCTGGGTGAAGTTTGGGTGGTGCTGGGTGAAGATTGGGTGGTGCTGGGTGAAGATTGGGTGGTGCTGGAGGCACTGGGTGAAGTTTGGGTGGTGCTGGGTGAAGTTTGGGAGGTGCTGGAGGTGCTGTGTGAAGTTTGGGAGGTGCTGGGTGAAGTTTGGGTGGTGCTGGGTGAAGTTTGGGTGGTGCTGTGTGAAGTTTGGGTGGTGCTGGGTGAAGTTTGGGAGGTGCTGGGTGAAGTTTGGGTGGTGCTGGAGGCGCTGGGTGAAGTTTGGGAGGTGCTGGGTGAAGTTTGGAGGTGCTGGGTGAAGTTTGGGAGGTGCTGGGTGAAGTTTGGGTGGTGCTGGAGGTGCTGGGTGAAGTTTGGGAGGTGCTGGGTGAAGTTTGGGAGGTGCTGGGTGAAGTTTGGGTGGTGCTGGGTGAAGTTTGGGTGGTGCTGGTGAAGTTTGGGTGGTGCTGGAGGGGGTGGGTGAAGTTTGGGTGGTGCTGGGTGAAGTTTGGGTGGTGCTGGAGGCGCTGGGTGAAGTTTGGGTGGTGCTGGGTGAAGTTTGGGAGGTGCTGGGTGAAGTTTGGGAGGTGCTGGGTGAAGTTTGGGAGGTGCTGGGTGAAGTTTGGGAGGTGCTGGGTGAAGTTTGGGTGGTGCTGGAGGCGCTGGGTGAAGTTTGGGTGGTGCTGGGTGAAGTTTGGGTGGTGCTGGGTGAAGTTTGGGAGGTGCTGGGTGAAGTTTGGGAGGTGCTGGGTGAAGTTTGGGAGGTGCTGGGTGAAGTTTGGGAGGTGCTGGGTGAAGTTTGGGTGGTGCTGGGTGAAGTTTGGGTGGTGCTGGGTGAAGTTTGGGTGGTGCTGGGTGAAGTTTGGGTGGTGCTGGGTGAAGTTTGGGAGGTGCTGGGTGAAGTTTGGGTGGTGCTGGAGGCGCTGGGTGAAGTTTGGGTGGTGCTGGGTGAAGTTTGGGTGGTGCTGGGTGAAGTTTGGGTGGTACTGGGTGAAGATTGGGTGGTGCTGGAGGCACTGGGTGAAGTTTGGGTGGTGCTGGGTGAAGTTTGGGAGGTGCTGGAGGTGCTGGGTGAAGTTTGGGAGGTGCTGGGTGAAGTTTGGGTGGTGCTGGAGGCGCTGGGTGAAGTTTGGGAGGTGCTGGGTGAAGTTTGGGAGGTGCTGGGTGAAGTTTGGGAGGTGCTGGGTGAAGTTTGGGAGGTGCTGGGTGAAGTTTGGGTGGTGCTGGGTGAAGTTTGGGAGGTGCTGGGTGAAGTTTGGGAGGTGCTGGGTGAAGTTTGGGTGGTGCTGGAGGCGCTGGGTGAAGTTTGGGAGGCGCTGGGTGAAGTTTGGGAGGTGCTGGGTGAAGTTTGGGAGGCGCTGGGTGAAGTTTGGGAGGCGCTGGGTGAAGTTTGGGTGGTGCTGGGTGAAGTTTGGGAGGTGCTGGGTGAAGTTTGGGTGGTGCTGGAGGCGCTGGGTGAAGTTTGGGAGGCGCTGGGTGAAGTTTGGGAGGCGCTGGGTGAAGTTTGGGAGGCGCTGGGTGAAGTTTGGGAGGCGCTGGGTGAAGTTTGGGTGGTGCTGGGTGAAGTTTGGGTGGTGCTGGAGGCGCTGGGTGAAGTTTGGGTGGTGCTGGGTGAAGTTTGGGAGGTGCTGGAGGTGCTGGGTGAAGTTTGGGAGGTGCTGGGTGAAGTTTGGGTGGTGCTGGAGGCGCTGGGTGAAGTTTGGGTGGTGCTGGAGGCGCTGGGTGAAGTTTGGGTGGTGCTGGGTGAAGTTTGGGTGGTGCTGGGTGAAGTTTGGGTGGTGCTGGAGGCGCTGGGTGAAGTTTGGGTGGTGCTGGGTGAAGTTTGGGTGGTGCTGGAGGCGCTGGGTGAAGTTTGGGAGGTGCTGGGTGAAGTTTGGGAGGTGCTGGGTGAAGTTTGGGAGGTGCTGGGTGAAGTTTGGGAGGTGCTGGGTGAAGTTTGGGAGGTGCTGGGTGAAGTTTGGGAGGTGCTGGGTGAAGTTTGGGTGGTGCTGGAGGCACTGGGTGAAGTTTGGGTGGTGCTGGGTGAAGTTTGGGAGGTGCTGGAGGCGCTGGGTGAAGTTTGGGTGGTGCTGGAGGTGCTGGGTGAAGTTTGGGAGGTGCTGGGTGAAGTTTGGGAGGTGCTGGGTGAAGTTTGGGTGGTGCTGGAGGTGCTGGGTGAAGTTTGGGAGGTGCTGGGTGAAGTTTGGGAGGTGCTGGGTGAAGTTTGGGAGGTGCTGGGTGAAGTTTGGGTGGTGCTGGGTGAAGTTTGGGTGGTGCTGGGTGAAGTTTGGGTGGTGCTGGGTGAAGTTTGGGTGGTGCTGGGTGAAGTTTGGGTGGTGCTGGGTGAAGTTTGGGAGGTGCTGGAGGCGCTGGGTGAAGTTTGGGTGGTGCTGGGTGAAGTTTGGGAGGTGCTGGGTGAAGTTTGGGAGGTGCTGGGTGAAGTTTGGGTGGTGCTGGAGGCGCTGGGTGAAGTTTGGGAGGTGCTGGGTGAAGTTTGGGTGGTGCTGGAGGATCTGGGTGAAGTTTGGGTGGTGCTGGGTGAAGTTTGGGTGGTGCTGGGTGAAGTTTGGGTGGTGCTGGGTGAAGTTTGGGTGGTGCTGGAGGCGCTAGGTGAAGTTTGGGTGGTGCTGGAGGCGCTGGGTGAAGTTTGGGAGGTGCTGGGTGAAGTTTGGGAGGTGCTGGGTGAAGTTTGGGAGGTGCTGGGTGAAGTTTGGGAGGTGCTGGGTGAAGTTTGGGTGGTGCTGGGTGAAGTTTGGGAGGTGCTGGGTGAAGTTTGGGAGGTGCTGGGTGAAGTTTGGGAGGTGCTGGAGGCGCTGGGTGAAGTTTGGGTGGTGCTGGGTGAAGTTTGGGAGGTGCTGGGTGCAGTTTGGGTGGTGCTGGAGGCGCTGGGTGAAGTTTGGGTGGTGCTGGGTGAAGTTTGGGTGGTGCTGGGTGAAGTTTGGGTGGTGCTGGGTGAAGTTTGGGTGGTGCTGGGTGAAGTTTGGGTGGTGCTGGGTGAAGTTTGGGTGGTGCTGGAGGCGCTGGGTGAAGTTTGGGTGGTGCTGGAGGCGCTGGGTGAAGTTTGGGTGGTGCTGGAGGCGCTGGGTGAAGTTTGGGTGGTGCTGGAGGCGCTGGGTGAAGTTTGGGTGGTGCTGGGTGAAGATTGGGTGGTGCTGGGTGAAGATTGGGTGGTGCTGGAGGCACTGGGTGAAGTTTGGGTGGTGCTGGGTGAAGTTTGGGAGGTGCTGGAGGTGCTGTGTGAAGTTTGGGAGGTGCTGGGTGAAGTTTGGGTGGTGCTGGGTGAAGTTTGGGTGGTGCTGTGTGAAGTTTGGGTGGTGCTGGGTGAAGTTTGGGAGGTGCTGGGTGAAGTTTGGGTGGTGCTGGAGGCGCTGGGTGAAGTTTGGGAGGTGCTGGGTGAAGTTTGGGAGGTGCTGGGTGAAGTTTGGGAGGTGCTGGGTGAAGTTTGGGTGGTGCTGGAGGTGCTGGGTGAAGTTTGGGAGGTGCTGGGTGAAGTTTGGGAGGTGCTGGGTGAAGTTTGGGTGGTGCTGGGTGAAGTTTGGGTGGTGCTGGGTGAAGTTTGGGTGGTGCTGGGTGAAGTTTGGGTGGTGCTGGGTGAAGTTTGGGTGGTGCTGGGTGAAGTTTGGGAGGTGCTGGGTGAAGTTTGGGTGGTGCTGGAGGCGCTGGGTGAAGTTTGGGTGGTGCTGGGTGAAGTTTGGGTGGTGCTGGGTGAAGTTTGGGTGGTACTGGGTGAAGATTGGGTGGTGCTGGAGGCACTGGGTGAAGTTTGGGTGGTGCTGGGTGAAGTTTGGGAGGTGCTGGAGGTGCTGGGTGAAGTTTGGGAGGTGCTGGGTGAAGTTTGGGTGGTGCTGGAGGCGCTGGGTGAAGTTTGGGAGGTGCTGGGTGAAGTTTGGGAGGTGCTGGGTGAAGTTTGGGTGGTGCTGGGTGAAGTTTGGGAGGTGCTGGGTGAAGTTTGGGAGGTGCTGGGTGAAGTTTGGGAGGTGCTGGGTGAAGTTTGGGAGGTGCTGGGTGAAGTTTGGGAGGTGCTGGGTGAAGTTTGGGTGGTGCTGGGTGAAGTTTGGGAGGTGCTGGGTGAAGTTTGGGAGGTGCTGGGTGAAGTTTGGGTGGTGCTGGAGGCGCTGGGTGAAGTTTGGGAGGCGCTGGGTGAAGTTTGGGAGGTGCTGGGTGAAGTTTGGGAGGCGCTGGGTGAAGTTTGGGAGGCGCTGGGTGAAGTTTGGGTGGTGCTGGGTGAAGTTTGGGAGGTGCTGGGTGAAGTTTGGGTGGTGCTGGAGGCGCTGGGTGAAGTTTGGGAGGCGCTGGGTGAAGTTTGGGAGGCGCTGGGTGAAGTTTGGGAGGCGCTGGGTGAAGTTTGGGTGGTGCTGGGTGAAGTTTGGGTGGTGCTGGAGGCGCTGGGTGAAGTTTGGGTGGTGCTGGGTGAAGTTTGGGAGGTGCTGGAGGTGCTGGGTGAAGTTTGGGAGGTGCTGGGTGAAGTTTGGGTGGTGCTGGAGGCGCTGGGTGAAGTTTGGGTGGTGCTGGAGGCGCTGGGTGAAGTTTGGGTGGTGCTGGGTGAAGTTTGGGTGGTGCTGGGTGAAGTTTGGGTGGTGCTGGAGGCGCTGGGTGAAGTTTGGGTGGTGCTGGGTGAAGTTTGGGTGGTGCTGGAGGCGCTGGGTGAAGTTTGGGAGGTGCTGGGTGAAGTTTGGGAGGTGCTGGGTGAAGTTTGGGAGGTGCTGGGTGAAGTTTGGGAGGTGCTGGGTGAAGTTTGGGAGGTGCTGGGTGAAGTTTGGGAGGTGCTGGGTGAAGTTTGGGTGGTGCTGGAGGCACTGGGTGAAGTTTGGGTGGTGCTGGGTGAAGTTTGGGAGGTGCTGGAGGCGCTGGGTGAAGTTTGGGTGGTGCTGGAGGTGCTGGGTGAAGTTTGGGAGGTGCTGGGTGAAGTTTGGGAGGTGCTGGGTGAAGTTTGGGAGGTGCTGGAGGTGCTGGGTGAAGTTTGGGAGGTGCTGGGTGAAGTTTGGGAGGTGCTGGGTGAAGTTTGGGTGGTGCTGGGTGAAGTTTGGGTGGTGCTGGGTGAAGTTTGGGAGGTGCTGGGTGAAGTTTGGGAGGTGCTGGAGGCGCTGGGTGAAGTTTGGGTGGTGCTGGGTGAAGTTTGGGTGGTGCTGGAGGCGCTGGGTGAAGTTTGGGTGGTGCTGGAGGCGCTGGGTGAAGTTTGGGTGGTGCTGGAGGCGCTGGGTGAAGTTTGGGTGGTGCTGGAGGCGCTGGGTGAAGTTTGGGTGGTGCTGGGTGAAGTTTGGGTGGTGCTGGGTGAAGTTTGGGTGGTGCTGGAGGCGCTGGGTGAAGTTTGGGTGGTGCTGGGTGAAGTTTGGGAGGTGCTGGAGGCGCTGGGTGAAGTTTGGGTGGTGCTGGAGGTGCTGGGTGAAGTTTGGGAGGTGCTGGGTGAAGTTTGGGGGGTGCTGGGTGAAGTTTGGGTGGTGCTGGAGGTGCTGGGTGAAGTTTGGGAGGTGCTGGGTGAAGTTTGGGGGGAGCTGGGTGAAGTTTGGGTGGTGCTGGAGGCGCTGGGTGAAGTTTGGGTGGTGCTGGGTGAAGTTTGGGTGGTGCTGGGTGAAGTTTGGGTGGTGCTGGAGGCGCTGGGTGAAGTTTGGGTGGTGCTGGGTGAAGTTTGGGAGGTGCTGGGTGAAGTTTGGGAGGTGCTGGGTGAAGTTTGGGAGGTGCTGGGTGAAGTTTGGGAGGTGCTGGGTGAAGTTTGGGTGGTGCTGGAGGTGCTGGGTGAAGTTTGGGTGGTGCTGGGTGAAGTTTGGGTGGTGCTGGAGGCGCTGGGTGAAGTTTGGGTGGTGCTGGAGGCGCTGGGTGAAGTTTGGGTGGTGCTGGAGGCGCTGGGTGAAGTTTGGGTGGTGCTGGGTGAAGTTTGGGTGGTGCTGGGTGAAGTTTGGGTGGTGCTGGGTGAAGTTTGGGTGGTGCTGGGTGAAGTTTGGGTGCTGCTGGGTGAAGTTTGGGTGCTGCTGGGTGAAGTTTGGGTGGTGCTGGGTGAAGTTTGGGTGGTGCTGGGTGAAGTTTGGGTGGTGCTGGGTGAAGTTTGGGAGGTGCTGGGTGAAGTTTGGGAGGTGCTGGGTGAAGTTTGGGTGGTGCTGGAGGCGCTGGGTGAAGTTTGGGTGGTGCTGGGTGAAGTTTGGGTGGTGCTGGGTGAAGTTTGGGTGGTGCTGGGTGAAGTTTGGGTGGTGCTGGGTGAAGTTTGGGTGGTGCTGGGTGAAGTTTGGGTGGTGCTGGGTGAAGTTTGGGTGGTGCTGGGTGAAGTTTGGGTGGTGCTGGGTGAAGTTTGGGTGGTGCTGGGTGAAGTTTGGGAGGTGCTGGGTGAAGTTTGGGAGGTGCTGGAGGCGCTGGGTGAAGTTTGGGTGGTGCTGGGTGAAGTTTGGGTGGTGCTGGGTGAAGTTTGGGTGGTGCTGGGTGAAGTTTGGGTGGTGCTGGGTGAAGTTTGGGTGGTGCTGGATGAAGTTTGGGTGGTGCTGGAGGCGCTGGGTGAAGTTTGGGTGGTGCTGGGTGAAGTTTGGGTGGTGCTGGGTGAAGTTTGGGTGGTACTGGGTGAAGATTGGGTGGTGCTGGAGGCACTGGGTGAAGTTTGGGTGGTGCTGGGTGAAGTTTGGGAGGTGCTGGAGGTGCTGGGTGAAGTTTGGGAGGTGCTGGGTGAAGTTTGGGTGGTGCTGGAGGCGCTGGGTGAAGTTTGGGAGGTGCTGGGTGAAGTTTGGGAGGTGCTGGGTGAAGTTTGGGTGGTGCTGGGTGAAGTTTGGGAGGTGCTGGGTGAAGTTTGGGAGGTGCTGGGTGAAGTTTGGGAGGTGCTGGGTGAAGTTTGGGAGGTGCTGGGTGAAGTTTGGGAGGTGCTGGGTGAAGTTTGGGTGGTGCTGGGTGAAGTTTGGGTGGTGCTGGAGGCGCTGGGTGAAGTTTGGGTGGTGCTGGAGGCGCTGGGTGAAGTTTGGGTGGCGCTGGGTGAAGTTTGGGTGGTGCTGGGTGAAGTTTGGGTGGTGCTGGGTGAAGTTTGGGTGGTGCTGGAGGCGCTGGGTGAAGTTTGGGTGGTGCTGGGTGAAGTTTGGGGGGTGCTGGGTGAAGTTTGGGTGGTGCTGGAGGTGCTGGGTGAAGTTTGGGAGGTGCTGGGTGAAGTTTGGGGGGTGCTGGGTGAAGTTTGGGTGGTGCTGGAGGCGCTGGGTGAAGTTTGGGTGGTGCTGGGTGAAGTTTGGGAGGTGCTGGAGGTGCTGGGTGAAGTTTGGGTGGTGCTGGGTGAAGTTTGGGGGGAGCTGGGTGAAGTTTGGGTGGTGCTGGAGGCGCTGGGTGAAGTTTGGGTGGTGCTGGGTGAAGTTTGGGGGGAGCTGGGTGAAGTTTGGGTGGTGCTGGGTGAAGTTTGGGAGGTGCTGGGTGAAGTTTGGGAGGTGCTGGGTGAAGTTTGGGTGGTGCTGGGTGAAGTTTGGGTGGTGCTGGAGGTGCTGGGTGAAGTTTGGGTGGTGCTGGGTGAAGTTTGGGAGGTGCTGGGTGAAGTTTGGGAGGTGCTGGGTGAAGTTTGGGTGGTGCTGGGTGAAGTTTGGGTGGTGCTGGAGGTGCTGGGTGAAGTTTGGGTGGTGCTGGGTGAAGTTTGGGTGGTGCTGGGTGAAGTTTGGGTGGTGCTGGGTGAAGTTTGGGTGGTGCTGGGTGAAGTTTGGGTGGTGCTGGGTGAAGTTTGGGTGGTGCTGGAGGCGCTGGGTGAAGTTTGGGTGGTGCTGGAGGCGCTGGGTGAAGTTTGGGTGGTGCTGGAGGTGCTGGGTGAAGTTTGGGTGGTGCTGGGTGAAGTTTGGGTGGTGCTGGGTGAAGTTTGGGTGGTGCTGGGTGAAGTTTGGGTGGTGCTGGGTGAAGTTTGGGTGGTGCTGGGTGAAGTTTGGGTGGTGCTGGGTGAAGTTTGGGTGGTGCTGGGTGAAGTTTGGGTGGTGCTGGGTGAAGTTTGGGTGGTGCTGGGTGAAGTTTGGGTGGTGCTGGAGGTGCTGGGTGAAGTTTGGGAGGTGCTGGGTGAAGTTTGGGAGGTGCTGGGTGAAGTTTGGGTGGTGCTGGGTGAAGTTTGGGTGGTGCTGGGTGAAGTTTGGGTGGTGCTGGGTGAAGTTTGGGTGGTGCTGGGTGAAGTTTGGGTGGTGCTGGAGGCGCTGGGTGAAGTTTGGGAGGCGCTGGGTGAAGTTTGGGAGGCGCTGGGTGAAGTTTGGGAGGCGCTGGGTGAAGTTTGGGAGGCGCTGGGTGAAGTTTGGGAGGCGCTGGGTGAAGTTTGGGAGGTGCTGGGTGAAGTTTGGGAGGTGCTGGGTGAAGTTTGGGAGGTGCTGGGTGAAGTTTGGGAGGTGCTGGGTGAAGTTTGGGTGGTGCTGGGTGAAGTTTGGGTGGTGCTGGAGGCGCTGGGTGAAGTTTGGGAGGTGCTGGGTGAAGTTTGTGTGGTGCTGGGTGAAGTTTGGGTGGTGCTGGGTGAAGTTTGGGAGGTGCTGGGTGAAGTTTGGGTGGTGCTGGAGGGGGTGGGTGAAGTTTGGGTGGTGCTGGGTGAAGTTTGGGTGGTGCTGGGTGAAGTTTGGGTGGTGCTGGAGGCGCTGGGGGAAGTTTGGGTGGTGCTGGAGGCGCTGGGTGAAGTTTGGGTGGTGCTGGGTGAAGTTTGGGTGGTGCTGGAGGGGGTGGGTGAAGTTTGGGTGGTGCTGGGTGAAGTTTGGGTGGTGCTGGAGGCGCTGGGTGAAGTTTGGGTGGTGCTGGGTGAAGTTTGGGTGGTGCTGGGTGAAGTTTGGGTGGTGCTGGGTGAAGTTTGGGTGGTGCTGGGTGAAGTTTGGGTGGTGCTGGGTGAAGTTTGGGTGGTGCTGGGTGAAGTTTGGGTGGTGCTGGGTGAAGTTTGGGTGGTGCTGGGTGAAGTTTGGGAGGTGCTGGGTGAAGTTTGGGTGGTGCTGGAGGCGCTGGGTGAAGTTTGGGTGGTGCTGGGTGAAGTTTGGGAGGTGCTGGGTGAAGTTTGGGAGGTGCTGGGTGAAGTTTGGGAGGTGCTGGGTGAAGTTTGGGAGGTGCTGGGTGAAGTTTGGGTGGTGCGGGGTGAAGTTTGGGTGGTGCTGGAGGCGCTGGGTGAAGTTTGGGTGGTGCTGGGTGAAGTTTGGGTGGTGCTGGGTGAAGTTTGGGAGGTGCTGGGTGAAGTTTGGGAGGTGCTGGGTGAAGTTTGGGTGGTGCTGGAGGCGCTGGGTGAAGTTTGGGTGGTGCTGGAGGTGCTGGGTGAAGTTTGGGAGGTGCTGGGTGAAGTTTGGGAGGTGCTGGGTGAAGTTTGGGAGGTGCTGGGTGAAGTTTGGGAGGTGCTGGGTGAAGTTTGGGAGGTGCTGGGTGAAGTTTGGGTGGTGCTGGAGGCGCTGGGTGAAGTTTGGGTGGTGCTGGAGGCGCTGGGTGAAGTTTGGGTGGTGCTGGGTGAAGTTTGGGAGGTGCTGGGTGAAGTTTGGGTGGTGCTGGAGGCGCTGGGTGAAGTTTGGGTGGTGCTGGGTGAAGTTTGGGTGGTGCTGGGTGAAGTTTGGGTGGTGCTGGGTGAAGTTTGGGTGGTGCTGGGTGAAGTTTGGGAGGTGCTGGGTGAAGTTTGGGTGGTGCTGGAGGCGCTGGGTGAAGTTTGGGTGGTGCTGGGTGAAGTTTGGGAGGTGCTGGAGGTGCTGGGTGAAGTTTGGGAGGTGCTGGGTGAAGTTTGGGTGGTGCTGGAGGCGCTGGGTGAAGTTTGGGTGGTGCTGGGTGAAGTTTGGGAGGTGCTGGAGGTGCTGGGTGAAGTTTGGGAGGTGCTGGGTGAAGTTTGTGTGGTGCTGGGTGAAGTTTGGGTGGTGCTGGGTGAAGTTTGGGAGGTGCTGGGTGAAGTTTGGGTGGTGCTGGAGGGGGTGGGTGAAGTTTGGGTGGTGCTGGGTGAAGTTTGGGTGGTGCTGGAGGCGCTGGGGGAAGTTTGGGTGGTGCTGGAGGCGCTGGGTGAAGTTTGGGTGGTGCTGGAGGCGCTGGGTGAAGTTTGGGTGGTGCTGGGTGAAGTTTGGGTGGTGCTGGAGGGGGTGGGTGAAGTTTGGGTGGTGCTGGGTGAAGTTTGGGTGGTGCTGGAGGCGCTGGGTGAAGTTTGGGTGGTGCTGGGTGAAGTTTGGGTGGTGCTGGGTGAAGTTTGGGTGGTGCTGGGTGAAGTTTGGGTGGTGCTGGGTGAAGTTTGGGTGGTGCTGGGTGAAGTTTGGGTGGTGCTGGGTGAAGTTTGGGAGGTGCTGGGTGAAGTTTGGGTGGTGCTGGAGGCGCTGGGTGAAGTTTGGGTGGTGCTGGGTGAAGTTTGGGAGGTGCTGGGTGAAGTTTGGGAGGTGCTGGGTGAAGTTTGGGAGGTGCTGGGTGAAGTTTGGGAGGTGCTGGGTGAAGTTTGGGAGGTGCTGGGTGAAGTTTGGGTGGTGCGGGGTGAAGTTTGGGTGGTGCTGGAGGCGCTGGGTGAAGTTTGGGTGGTGCTGGGTGAAGTTTGGGTGGTGCTGGGTGAAGTTTGGGAGGTGCTGGGTGAAGTTTGGGAGGTGCTGGGTGAAGTTTGGGTGGTGCTGGAGGCGCTGGGTGAAGTTTGGGTGGTGCTGGAGGTGCTGGGTGAAGTTTGGGAGGTGCTGGGTGAAGTTTGGGAGGTGCTGGGTGAAGTTTGGGAGGTGCTGGGTGAAGTTTGGGAGGTGCTGGGTGAAGTTTGGGAGGTGCTGGGTGAAGTTTGGGTGGTGCTGGAGGCGCTGGGTGAAGTTTGGGTGGTGCTGGAGGCGCTGGGTGAAGTTTGGGAGGTGCTGGAGGTGCTGGGTGAAGTTTGGGAGGTGCTGGGTGAAGTTTGGGTGGTGCTGGAGGCGCTGGGTGAAGTTTGGGTGGTGCTGGGTGAAGTTTGGGTGGTGCTGGGTGAAGTTTGGGAGGTGCTGGGTGAAGTTTGGGTGGTGCTGGGTGAAGTTTGGGTGGTGCTGGAGGCGCTGGGTGAAGTTTGGGTGGTGCTGGGTGAAGTTTGGGAGGTGCTGGAGGTGCTGGGTGAAGTTTGGGTGGTGCTGGAGGCGCTGGGTGAAGTTTGGGTGGTGCTGGGTGAAGTTTGGGTGGTGCTGGGTGAAGTTTGGGTGGTGCTGGAGGCGCTGGGTGAAGTTTGGGAGGTGCTGGGTGAAGTTTGTGTGGTGCTGGGTGAAGTTTGGGTGGTGCTGGGTGAAGTTTGGGAGGTGCTGGGTGAAGTTTGGGTGGTGCTGGAGGGGGTGGGTGAAGTTTGGGTGGTGCTGGGTGAAGTTTGGGTGGTGCTGGAGGCGCTGGGGGAAGTTTGGGTGGTGCTGGAGGCGCTGGGTGAAGTTTGGGTGGTGCTGGGTGAAGTTTGGGTGGTGCTGGAGGGGGTGGGTGAAGTTTGGGTGGTGCTGGGTGAAGTTTGGGTGGTGCTGGAGGCGCTGGGTGAAGTTTGGGTGGTGCTGGGTGAAGTTTGGGTGGTGCTGGGTGAAGTTTGGGTGGTGCTGGGTGAAGTTTGGGTGGTGCTGGGTGAAGTTTGGGTGGTGCTGGGTGAAGTTTGGGTGGTGCTGGGTGAAGTTTGGGAGGTGCTGGAGGTGCTGGGTGAAGTTTGGGAGGTGCTGGGTGAAGTTTGGGTGGTGCTGGAGGCGCTGGGTGAAGTTTGGGTGGTGCTGGAGGCGCTGGGTGAAGTTTGGGAGGTGCTGGGTGAAGTTTGGGTGGTGCTGGGTGAAGTTTGGGTGGTGCTGGGTGAAGTTTGGGAGGTGCTGGGTGAAGTTTGGGTGGTGCTGGAGGCGCTGGGTGAAGTTTGGGTGGTGCTGGGTGAAGTTTGGGAGGTGCTGGGTGAAGTTTGGGTGGTGCTGGGTGAAGTTTGGGTGGTGCTGGAGGCGCTGGGTGAAGTTTGGGAGGTGCTGGGTGAAGTTTGGGAGGTGCTGGGTGAAGTTTGGGAGGTGCTGGGTGAAGTTTGGGAGGTGCTGGGTGAAGTTTGGGAGGTGCTGGGTGAAGTTTGGGTGGTGCTGGGTGAAGTTTGGGAGGTGCTGGGTGAAGTTTGGGAGGTGCTGGGTGAAGTTTGGGAGGTGCTGGGTGAAGTTTGGGTGGTGCGGGGTGAAGTTTGGGTGGTGCTGGGTGAAGTTTGGGAGGTGCTGGGTGAAGTTTGGGAGGTGCTGGGTGAAGTTTGGGTGGTGCTGGGTGAAGTTTGGGAGGTGCTGGGTGAAGTTTGGGTGGTGCTGGAGGCGCTGGGTGAAGTTTGGGTGGTGCTGGAGGTGCTGGGTGAAGTTTGGGAGGTGCTGGGTGAAGTTTGGGAGGTGCTGGGTGAAGTTTGGGAGGTGCTGGGTGAAGTTTGGGAGGTGCTGGGTGAAGTTTGGGAGGTGCTGGGTGAAGTTTGGGAGGTGCTGGGTGAAGTTTGGGTGGTGCTGGAGGCGCTGGGTGAAGTTTGGGTGGTGCTGGAGGCGCTGGGTGAAGTTTGGGTGGTGCTGGAGGCGCTGGGTGAAGTTTGGGTGGTGCTGGAGGTGCTGGGTGAAGTTTGGGAGGTGCTGGAGGCGCTGGGTGAAGTTTGGGTGGTGCTGGGTGAAGTTTGGGAGGCGCTGGGTGAAGTTTGGGTGGTGCTGGAGGCGCTGGGTGAAGTTTGGGAGGTGCTGGGTGAAGTTTGGGAGGTGCTGGGTGAAGTTTGGGAGGTGCTGGGTGAAGTTTGGGAGGTGCTGGGTGAAGTTTGGGAGGTGCTGGGTGAAGTTTGGGAGGTGCTGGGTGAAGTTTGGGTGGTGCTGGGTGAAGTTTGGGTGGTGCTGGAGGCGCTGGGTGAAGTTTGGGTGGTGCTGGGTGAAGTTTGGGTGGTGCTGGAGGCGCTGGGTGAAGTTTGGGTGGTGCTGGAGGCGCTGGGTGAAGTTTGGGTGGTGCTGGGTGAAGTTTGGGTGGTGCTGGAGGCACTGGGTGAAGTTTGGGTGGTGCTGGGTGAAGTTTGGTAGGTACTGGAGGTGCTGGGTGAAGTTTGGGTGGTGCTGGGTGAAGTTTGGGTGGTGCTGGAGGCGCTGGGTGAAGTTTGGGTGGTGCTGGGTGAAGTTTGGGTGGTGCTGGAGGTGCTGGGTGAAGTTTGGGAGGTGCTGGGTGAAGTTTGGGAGGTGCTGGGTGAAGTTTGGGAGGTGCTGGGTGAAGTTTGGGTGGTGCTGGGTGAAGTTTGGGTGGTGCTGGGTGAAGTTTGGGAGGTGCTGGGTGAAGTTTGGGAGGTGCTGGGTGAAGTTTGGGAGGTGCTGGGTGAAGTTTGGGAGGTGCTGGGTGAAGTGTGGGTGGTGCTGGGTGAAGTGTGGGTGGTGCTGGGTGAAGTTTGGGAGGTGCTGGAGGCGCTGGGTGAAGTTTGGGTGGTGCTGGGTGAAGTTTGGGTGGTGCTGGAGGCGATGGGTGAAGTTTGGGTGGTGCTGGGTGAAGTTTGGGTGGTGCTGGAGGTGCTGGGTGAAGTTTGGGTGGTGCTGGGTGAAGTTTGGGTGGTGCTGGAGGTGCTGGGTGAAGTTTGGGTGGTGCTGGAGGTGCTGGGTGAAGTTTGGGAGGTGCTGGGTGAAGTTTGGGAGGTGCTGGGTGAAGTTTGGGAGGTGCTGGGTGAAGTTTGGGAGGTGCTGGGTGAAGTTTGGGAGGTGCTGGAGGCGCTGGGTGAAGTTTGGGTGGTGCTGGGTGAAGTTTGGGTGGTGCTGGGTGAAGTTTGGGTGGTGCTGGGTGAAGTTTGGGTGGTGCTGGGTGAAGTTTGGGTGGTGCTGGGTGAAGTTTGGGTGGTGCTGGGTGAAGTTTGGGTGGTGCTGGGTGAAGTTTGGGAGGTGCTGGGTGAAGTTTGGGTGGTGCTGGAGGCGCTGGGTGAAGTTTGGGAGGTGCTGGAGGCGCTGGGTGAAGTTTGGGTGGTGCTGGGTGAAGTTTGGGTGGTGCTGGGTGAAGTTTGGGTGGTGCTGGGTGAAGTTTGGGTGGTGCTGGGTGAAGTTTGGGTGGTGCTGGGTGAAGTTTGGGTGGTGCTGGGTGAAGTTTGGGTGGTGCTGGGTGAAGATTGGGTGGTGCTGGGTGAAGATTGGGTGGTGCTGGAGGCGCTGGGTGAAGTTTGGGAGGTGCTGGGTGAAGTTTGGGAGGTGCTGGGTGAAGTTTGGGAGGTGCTGGGTGAAGTTTGGGAGGTGCTGGGTGAAGTTTGGGTGGTGCTGGGTGAAGTTTGGGAGGCGCTGGGTGAAGTTTGGGTGGTGCTGGAGGCGCTGGGTGAAGTTTGGGAGGTGCTGGGTGAAGTTTGGGAGGTGCTGGGTGAAGTTTGGGAGGTGCTGGGTGAAGTTTGGGAGGCGCTGGGTGAAGTTTGGGAGGTGCTGGAGGCGCTGGGTGAAGTTTGGGTGGTGCTGGGTGAAGTTTGGGTGGTGCTGGGTGAAGATTGGGTGGTGCTGGGTGAAGTTTGGGTGGTTCTGGAGGCGCTGGGTGAAGTTTGGGAGGTGCTGGGTGAAGTTTGGGTGGTGCTGGGTGAAGTTTGGGTGGTGCTGGGTGAAGTTTGGGTGGTGCTGGGTGAAGTATGGGTGGTGCTGGGTGAAGTTTGGGTGGTGCTGGGTGAAGTTTGGGTGGTGCTGGGTGAAGTTTGGGTGGTGCTGGGTGAAGTTTGGGTGGTGCTGGGTGAAGTTTGGGTGGTGCTGGGTGACGTTTGGGTGGTGCTGGAGGCACTGGGTGAAGTTTGGGTGGTGCTGGGTGACGTTTGGGTGGTGCTGGGTGAAGTTTGGGTGGTGCTGGAGGCGCTGGGTGAAGTTTGGGTGGTGCTGGAGACGCTGGGTGAAGTTTGGGTGGTGCTGGAGACGCTGGGTGAAGTTTGGGTGGTGCTGGAGACGCTGGGTGAAGTTTGGGTGGTGCTGGAGGCGCTGGATGTTGTGGAGGCACTGGTTGATATTTGGGAGGTGCTGGAGGCGCTGGGTGAAGTTTGGGTGGTGCTGGAGGCGGTGGGTGAAGTTTGGGTGATGCTGGGTGAAGTTTGGGTGGTGCTGGGTGAAGTTTGGGAGGTGCTGGGTGAGGTTTGGGAGGTGCTGGAGGCGCTGGGTGAAGTTTGGGTGGTGCTGGGTGAAGTTTGGGTGGTGCCGGAGGCGCTGGGTGAAGTTTGGGTGGTGCTGGAGGTGCTGGGTGAAGTTTGGGTGGTGCTGGAGGCGGTGGGTGAAGTTTGGGTAGTGCTGGAGGTGCTTGTGGAGGCTGTAGGTGAAGTTTCAGAGGTGCTGTTTGTTGTGGAGTTGGTGGTTGAAGTTTCAGAGGTGCTGTTTGTTGTGGAGTTGGTGGGTGAAGTTTCCGAGGTGCTGGGTGAAGTTTGGGAGGTGCTGGAGGTGCTGCCTGTTGGGGAGGTGGTGGGTGAATTTTCAGAGGTGCTGCATGTTGTGGAGGTGCTGGGTGAAGTTTGGGTGGTGCTGGAGGTGCCTGGTGAATTTTGGGTGGTGCTGGAGGTGCTGCCTGTTGGGAAGGTGGTGGGTGAATTTTCAGAAGTGCTGCATGTTGTGGAGGCGCTGGGTGAAGTTTGGGTGGTGCTGGAGGTGCTGACTGTTGTGGAGGTGCTGGGTGAAATTTTGGAGGTGCTGAAGGTTCTGTTTTTTGTGGAGTTGTCGCTGTTTTTTGTGTTTTTGTCGCCTGCTGTTGTTGTGTTGCCAGTTGTGGTCATGTTGCTGCCTGTTCTGGTTGTGTTGTTGCCTGTTGTCATCGCACTGTTGCCTGTTGTGGTCGTGTTGTTGCCTGTTGTCGTTGTATTGTTGCCTGTTGTGGCTGTGCTGCCTGTTCTGGTCTTGTTTTTGCTTGTTGTCGTCATATTGTTGCCAGTTGTGGTCATGTTGTTGCCTCCTGTGGCTGTGCTGGCTGTTGTGGCTGTGCCGCCTGCTGTGGTCGTATTGTTGCCAGTTGTGGTCACGTTGTTGCCAGTTGTGGCCGTGTTGTTGCCTGTTGTGGCCGTGCCGCCTGTTGTGGTCATATTGTTGCCTGTTGTGGTCATATTGTTGCCTGCTGTGGTCATATTGTTGCCTGCTGTGGTCATATTGTTGCCTGTTGTGGCCGTGCCGCTTGTGCCTGCCGTCCCGCTGCTCCACCTGCTGTCCTCGCTGCCCGTTGTGGCGCCGCTCTTGCTGAAGTTCTGCCTGTTGTCCCGGCCTGCTGTCCTCCCTGCTGCTGCCGTCCCTGCCGTGGGGTGACATTGGAGACATGCGGTGACAATTGGGGACACGCAGCGAGAGCGGGGGCACCTGGTGGCATGGGGGACGTGGCACGCGAGGTGACACAGGTGGTGGCGCTATGGGGACACATGCAGTGACATTGGGACACGTGCGAGGTGACACGCACGGTGACAAACGTGGTGACGCTATGGGGACACATGCAGTGACATTGGGACACGTGCGAGGTGACACACGCACGGTGACAAACGTGGTGACGCTATAGGGACACATGCAGTGACATTGGGACACACAGGAGGTGACACGCATGGTGACAGACACACGGTGGCACTGTGGGAACACACGGGAGGTGACACACGCGTGGTGGCAGACAGAGTGACATTGGGACACGTGGGAGGTGACACGCATGATGACACAGGTGGTGGCACTATGGGGACACAGCGGATGGCACTGGGGACACACAGGGGGTGGCAGACAGAGTGACATTGGGACACACGCAAAGGGACATCTGTGGTGACACTATGGGGACACACAGAGTGACACTATAGGGACACACGGGAGGTGACACACGCGTGGTGACACTGGGACACATGTGACACACATGGTGACACACGTGGTGACGCTACGGGGACACATGCAGTGACATTGGGACACACAGGAGGTGACACGCATGGTGACAGACACACGGTGGCACTGTGGGGACACACGGAGTGACACTGGGGACACACGGGAGGGGACACGCATGGTGACACTGGGCCACGTGTGACACGCGTGGTGACACTTGGTGGCACAATGGGGACACAGCTGGTGGCACTATGGGGACACGGGAGGTGACACACGCGTGGTGACAGACAGAGTGACATTGGGACACGTGGGAGGTGACACACACGCACGGTGACAAACGTGGTGACGCTATAGGGACACATGCAGTGACATTGGGACACACAGGAGGTGACACGCATGGTGACAGACACACGGTGGCACTGTGGGGACACACGGGAGGTGACACACACGTGGTGACAGACAGAGTGACATTGGGACACACGGGAGGTGACACGCATGGTGACACAGGTGGTGGCACTATGGGGACACAGCGGATGGCACTGGGGACACATAGGGGGTGACAGACAGAGTGACATTGGGACACACGCAAAGGGACATCTGTGGTGACACTATGGGGACACACAGAGTGACACTATAGGGACACACGGGAGGTGACACACGCGTGGTGACACTGGGACACGTGTGACACACATGGTGACACACGTGGTGACGCTACGGGGACACATGCAGTGACATTGGGACACACAGGAGGTGACACGCATGGTGACAGATACACGGTGGCACTGTGGGGACACACGGAGTGACACTGGGGACACACGGGAGGGGACACACGCGTGGTGACACTGGGACACGTGTGACACACATGGTGACACACGTGGTGACGCTACAGGGACACATGCAGTGACATTGGGACACACAGGAGGCGACACGCATGGTGACAGACACACGGTGGCACTGTGGGGACACACGGAGTGACACTGGGGACACACGGGAGGGGACACGCATGGTGACACTGGGCCACGTGTGACACGCGTGGTGACACTTGGTGGCGCAATAGGGACACACGGGGTGGCACTATGGGGACACAGGGGAGGTGACACACGCGTGGTGACAGACAGAGTGACATTGGGACACGTGTGAGGTGACACGCACACGCACGGTGACAAACGTGGTGACGCTATAGGGACACATGCAGTGACATTGGGACACGTGGGAGGTGACACGCATGGTGACACAGGTGGTGGCACTATGGGGACACAGCGGATGGCACTGGGGACACATAGGGGGTGACAGACAGAGTGACATTGGGACACACGCAAAGGGACACCTGTGGTGACACTATGGGGACACACAGAGTGACACTATAGGGACACACGGGAGGTGACACACGCGTGGTGACACTGGGACACGTGTGACACACATGGTGACACACGTGGTGACGCTACGGGGACACATGCAGTGACATTGGGACACACAGGAGGTGACACGCATGGTGACAGACACACGGTGGCACTGTGGGGACACACGGAGTGACACTAGGGACACACGGGGGGTGACACATGCGTGGTGACAGACAGAGTGACATTGGGACATGTGGGAGGTGACACAGGTGGTGACACAGGTGGTGGCCTACAGGGACACACGGATGACATGGGGGACACAAGGGGGGTGACACACACGTGGTGACACACACAGTGACACTGGGACACACGGGATGTGACACACAGGTGGTGACACTATAGGGACACAGGTGGTGGCGCTATGGGGACACACAGAGTGACACTGGGGACACACGGGAGGTGACACACGCGTGGTGACAGACAGAGCGACATTGGGACACATGGGAGGTGACACGCATGATGACACAGGTGGTGGCACTATGGGGACACAGCGGATGGCACTGGGGACACATAGGGGGTGACAGACAGAGTGACATTGGGACACACGCAAAGGGACACCTGTGGTGACACTATGGGGACACACAGAGTGACACTATAGGGACACACGGGAGGTGACACACGCGTGGTGACACTGGGACACGTGTGACACACATGGTGACACACGTGGTGACGCTACGGGGACACATGCAGTGACATTGGGACACACAGGAGGTGACACGCATGGTGACAGACACACGGTGGCACTGTGGGGACACACGGAGTGACACTAGGGACACACGGGGGGTGACACATGCGTGGTGACAGACAGAGTGACATTGGGACATGTGGGAGGTGACACAGGTGGTGACACAGGTGGTGGCCTACAGGGACACACGGATGACATGGGGGACACAAGGGGGGTGACACACACGTGGTGACACACACAGTGACACTGGGACACACGGGATGTGACACACAGGTGGTGACACTATAGGGACACAGGTGGTGGCGCTATGGGGACACACAGAGTGACACTGGGGACACACGGGAGGTGACACACGCGTGGTGACAGACAGAGTGACATTGGGACACGTGCGAGGTGACACTTGGTGGCACTGTGGGGACACAGCGGATGGCACTGGGGACACACAGGGGGTGACACACATGGTGACACATGGAGTGACATTGGGACACACGCAAAGGGACACCTGTGGTGACACTATGGGGACACACACAGAGACACTGGGACACACGGGAGGTGACACACAGGTGGTGACACTATAGGGACACAGGTGGTGGCGCTATGGGGACACACAGAGTGACACTGGGGACACACGGGAGGTGACACACGTGTCGTGACAGACAGAGCGACATTGGGACACGTGCGAGGTGACACAGGTGGTGGCACTGTGGGGACACAGCGGATGGCACTGGGGACACACAGGGGATGACAGACAGAGTGACATTGGGACACACGCAAAGGGACACCTGTGGTGACACTATGGGGACACACAGAGTGACACTGGGACACATGCGAGGTGACACACGTGTAGTGACACTGGGGCATGTGTGACACACATGGTGACACACTTGGTGGCACAATGGGGACACAGCTGGTGGCACTATGGGGACACACGGGAGGTGACACACTTGGGACACGTGTGACACGCATGGTGACACTTGGTGGCACTATGGGGACACACGGAGGGTGACACACGTGGTGACACTTGGTGGCACTATGGGGACACACGGGAGGTGACACGCGTGGTGACACACTTGGTGGCGCAATGGGGACACAGCTGGTGGCACTATGGGGGCACACGGGAGGTGACACACGCGTGGTGGCACTGGGACACGTGTGACACACGTGGTGACACTTGGTGGCACTATGGGGACACAGCTGGTGGCACTATGGGGACACACGGGAGGTGACACACGTGGTGACACTGGGACACGTGTGACACACGTGGTGACACACTTGGTGGCGCAATGGGGACACAGCTGGTGGCACTATGGGGGCACACGGGAGGTGACACACGCGTGGTGGCACTGGGACACGTGTAACACACGTGGTGACATTTGGTGGCACTATGGGGACACACGTGGTGGCACTATGGGGACACCCGGGGGGTGACACAGGTGGTGACACAGGTGGTGGCCTACAGGGACACACGGATGACACAGGGGACACAAGGGGGGTGACACACACGTGGTGACACACACAGTGACACTGGGACACACGGGAGGTGACACACGTGGTGACACTTGGTGGCACTATGGGGACACACTTGGTGGCACTATGGGGACACACGGGAGGTGACACACGTGGTGACACTGGGACACGTGTGACACACGTGGTGACACACTTGGTGGCGCAATGGGGACACAGCTGGTGGCACTATGGGGGCACACGGGAGGTGACACACGCGTGGTGGCACTGGGACACGTGTAACACACGTGGTGACATTTGGTGGCACTATGGGGACACACGTGGTGGCACTATGGGGACACCCGGGGGGTGACACAGGTGGTGACACAGGTGGTGGCCTACAGGGACACACGGATGACACAGGGGACACAAGGGGGGTGACACACATGTGGTGACACACACAGTGACACTGGGACACACGGGAGGTGACACACGTGGTGACACTTGGTGGCACTATGGGGACACACTTGGTGGCACTATGGGGGCACACGGGAGGTGACACACGTGGTGACACTGGGACACGTGTGACACGCGTGGTGACACTTGGTGGCGCAATGGGGACACAGCTGGTGGCACTATGGGGACACACGGGAGGTGACACAGGTGGTGACACTGGGACACGTGTGACACACGTGGTGGCACACTTGGTGGCACTATGGGGACACAGCTGGTGGCACTATGGGGACACAGGGGAGGTGACACACTTGGGAAACGTGTGACACGCATGGTGACACTTGGTGGCACTATGGGGACACACTTGGTGGCACTATGGGGACACATGGGAGGTGACACACTTGGGACACGTGCGACACGCATGGTGACACTTGGTGGCACTATGGGGACACACTTGGTGGCACTATGGGGACACATGGGAGGTGACACACTTGGGACACGTGCGACACGCATGGTGACACTTGGTGGCACTATGGGGACACATGGGAGGTGACACACTTGGGACACGTGTGACACGCATGGTGACACTTTGTGGCACTATGGGGACACACGGAGGGTGACACACGTGGTGACACTTGGTGGCACTATGGGGGCACACGGGAGGTGACACGCGTGGTGACACACTTGGTGGCGCAATGGGGACACAGCTGGTGGCACTATGGGGGCACACGGGAGGTGACACACGTGGTGACACTGGGACACGTGTAACACACGTGGTGACATTTGGTGGCACTATGGGGACACAGCTGGTGGCACTATGGGGACACACGGGAGGTGACACAGGTGGTGACACTGGGACACGTGTGACACACGTGGTGGCACACTTGGTGGCACTATGGGGACACAGCTGGTGGCACTATGGGGACACACGGGAGGTGACACACTTGGGAAACGTGTGACACGCATGGTGACACTTGGTGGCACTATGGGGACACACTTGGTGGCACTATGGGGACACATGGGAGGTGACACACTTGGGACACGTGCGACACGCATGGTGACACTTGGTGGCACTATGGGGACACATGGGAGGTGACACACTTGGGACACGTGTGACACGCATGGTGACACTTGGTGGCACTATGGGGACACACGGAGGGTGACACACGTGGTGACACTTGGTGGCACTATGGGGGCACACGGGAGGTGACACGCGTGGTGACACACTTGGTGGCGCAATGGGGACACAGCTGGTGGCACTATGGGGGCACACGGGAGGTGACACACGCGTGGTGGCACTGGGACACGTGTAACACACGTGGTGACATTTGGTGGCACTATGGGGACACAGCTGGTGGCACTATGGGGACACACGGGAGGTGACACACGTGGTGACACTGGGACACGTGTAACACACGTGGTGACATTTGGTGGCACTATGGGGACACAGCTGGTGGCACTATGGGGACACACGGGAGGTGACACACGCGTGGTGGCACTGGGACACGTGCGACACGCGTGGTGACACTTGGTGGCGCAATGGGGACACACGTGGTGGCACTATGGGGACACCCGGGGGGTGACACAGGTGGTGACACAGGTGGTGGCCTACAGGGACACACGGATGACACAGGGGACACAAGGGGGGTGACACACACGTGGTGACACACACAGTGACACTGGGACACACGGGAGGTGACACACGTGGTGACACTTGGTGGCACTATGGGGACACACTTGGTGGCACTATGGGGACACACGGGAGGTGACACAGGTGGTGACACTGGGACACGTGTGACACACGTGGTGACACACTTGGTGGTGCAATGGGGACACAGCTGGTGGCACTATGGGGACACAGGGGAGGTGACACACTTGGGAAACGTGTGACACGCATGGTGACATTTGGTGGCACTATGGGGACACAGGGGAGGTGACACACGTGGTGGCACTGGGACACGTGTGACACGCGTGGTGACACTTGGTGGCGCAATGGGGACACACGTGGTGGCACTATGGGGACACACTTGGTGGCACTATGGGGGCACACGGGAGGTGACACACGTGGTGACACTGGGACACGTGTGACACACGTGGTGACACTTGGTGGCACTATGGTGACACAGCTGGTGTCACTATGGGGGCACACGGGAGGTGACACACGTGGTGACACTGGGACACGTGTGACACGCGTGGTGACACTTGGTGGCGCAATGGGGACACATGTGGTGGCACTATGGGGACACACTTGGTGGCGCTATGGGGACACACGGGAGGTGACACAGGTGGTGACACTGGGACACGTGTGACACACGTGGTGACACACTTGGTGGCGCTATGGGGACACTGGGGAGGTGACACACACGTGGTGACACTGGGACACGTGCGACACGCATGGTGACACTTGGTGGCGCAATGGGGACACACGTGGTGGCACTATGGGGACACCCGGGGGGTGACACAGGTGGTGACACAGGTGGTGGCCTACAGGGACACACGGATGACACAGGGGACACAAGGGGGGTGACACACACGTGGTGACACACACAGTGACACTGGGACACACGGGAGGTGACACACGTGGTGACACTTGGTGGCACTATGGGGACACACTTGGTGGCACTATGGGGACACACGGGAGGTGACACACGTGGTGACACTGGGACACGTGTGACACACGTGGTGACACACTTGGTGGCGCAATGGGGACACAGCTGGTGGCACTATGGGGACACAGGGGAGGTGACACACTTGGGAAACGTGTGACACGCATGGTGACATTTGGTGGCACTATGGGGACACACGGGAGGTGACACAGGTGGTGACACTGGGACACGTGTGACACACGTGGTGACACACTTGGTGGCGCAATGGGGACACAGCTGGTGGCACTATGGGGACACACAGGAGGTGACACACGCGTGGTGGCACTGGGACACGTGTAACACACGTGGTGACATTTGGTGGCACTATGGGGACACAGCTGGTGGCACTATGGGGGCACACGGGAGGTGACACAGGTGGTGACACTGGGACACGTGCGACACGTGTGGTGACACTTGGTGGCGCAATGGGGACACACGTGGTGGCACTATGGGGACACCCGGGGGGTGACGTCACAGCCGGTGTCACTTTGGGGTCACACGTTTGGTGACACGGGAGGTGTCCCCACGGCTGCCGCTCCGGGGTCAGAGGTCACGGCGGTGGCACTGTCCCCTAGCGAGGGCGGTGGCAGCTCCACCCCACCAGTAAAACCTTTTATGGGGACAAAGGGGCTCTGTGGGGCTCTATGGGGCTCTGTGGGGTTCTATGGGGCTCTGTGGGG